>NW_003299093.1:596099-627672 GCF_000151645.1 Tuber melanosporum | reverse complement strand
CACGGGATGCCATTCGCTTTGACTATTACGTGGTGTATTCATGAAGTTGGTAGCAGGGTACTAAGACCTATTGGGTTCAGGTGAATAACTAGTTTATACTTTACTCAGAATTGGAGATTACCTTAGTATAAGCTGGAGTCAATTATTTTGTTGAGTTTATATTCTGATTCACCATCTATTTCTAGCAGTGGAAGAGGTAATATTGTTTGTGACGGAAATTAGTTGTCATTATTAATTTCAAGGAGTAACATGTGGAATGTGTTGTAGATTTGTATTAAGAGAGGGAGATCAAGTTTATAAGCTCGGTCTCCTACTCTTTCTAGTCTTTGAACTGGCCCAATTTTCTTGTAGTCCAATTTCTGGGATGACTATGTGGTCTTAATTTTGGGTGGTAGTAACTATACCATATCGACTGATTGTAGATTCAGATTCAATCTTTAGTGTTTGTTGTATTGTTCCTTTTACTGTTGTTGTAGGTAATTTATTTTGTATAGTAATATGTCATCCAAATGTTTCATTTCTATCTTATTCGAAATAATTCTACTTATGGTATGATTTGGAATCTGATTACTGAGATATTGTCTGTAGTTTACAAAGAATGGTGTCATACCTATCAATTCTTATTTTCCAGTATTGTATGTGAACTTGGCCATTGATAATAGTTCATGCCAAATATCTTACTGATGATTGACATATGTATGTTGGTATTGTATGAGTACTGCATTTACCTGTTCGGTTTGTCCATTGGTCTTCGGGTGAAATGTAGTACTTAGTCATTTCTGTATTTTTATTTCTTCCATTGCCCTTTTTTATAGTCTTAATGGGAATGATATTCATCAATTGGTAATTAGGTTCTTTGGAAGTCTATATAATCAGAAGATTCTCTGGAAGAATATTGTAATAAAGGCCATAGATGATATATTCTTTTTGATTGGGACAAAATGGCTCATCTTGGTTAGGCAGTCAACTATAACCAAGATGCTATAATATCCTTCCGATTGGGATAAGTCCATGACGAAGTTCGTAGTAATTGCTTCCCAGGGTTATCTGGGATTTTTGTTAGATTTGAGTATTCGGTAAGGGGAATGCTTGACTGTTTTTGTTCTTTAGCATATGTTGTAATTTTTGACATATTCCTTGACATCATTGTGTAATCCTGGCCCATAGAATGACCAGGTACTGAGCTCTATGATTTTAGCCATTCCACTATGTTCTGCGGTTTGTAAATTGTAGTGTTGTCGTATGATATTTGTTTTTATTTCTTCTTTTGGGATCCACTGTTTTCTATCATACCACATGTTTCTATCTTTGTATCAGCATAAAACCAGTGAAATTCTCCTCATCTTCTTCTATTCTTTATTTAATATTGCCGAGAACAATACCAGCATCTAAGGAGTACTGGCAATTACCACAATGTCTAGCCTTTTTAAGCCTATTAGGTCGAGATAAACTGTAAAGGTTCAGAATTGTTTAGGCCTACCAAGATTCATTTCGATAGATGGGGATTGTCTAAAGGGGTTTAAAATATATAATAGTTTTATTTATAACTACTAAGAGTAAAGTGAAGCTGGGAAAGTAGGTCTCTTCTCCATTGCTTGAGGATGTCTAAAAGCTTGGGAGGTACTACAATATTTATATTCTGCATCTGCGTGTTCACGGACTACATTTATCTATTATTACAAACTGTGGACTTCTCTGCTTATAACTCACAATGTTGGATATTCTTCAAAGGTAAGAATACCAGGAGACTCTGAAATCACTACACTCTCTTCAGTAATTATGATATTCCTAAATAGGACTTATACAGTTTCCAAGAGTAATTATCTGATCTTCAAAGTCATTAGACTTATGGACTAGTTTTGGAGTTAAACTGAGTTGGCCCCAATTGTCTTCCTCATCGATGAAATGATCAGTTTTATCTGCGAGGTTGATCTGTGGGTTTTATCTGCACAGGTAGTTGTTATTTCAATCTTTCTAAGTTGCCTGACTTTAAACCTCCATAACTTTAAATCTAATAGCCAGATACTTTCAGGATTACATGATACTAGTTTGCGGGAAGCTATTGTACTGGATTGACAGATTCCATGGTTGGCCAAGCTTGGTTGCTCTGGGTAGCTTGGTTTCAATAGCAGTTTAGTATTGGGAACTATTCCTGCAACTACAATGCAATATTGGGTCCAGTTGTAATACTCTATAAAGAATACTGTCTTCTGTGTTAGTATTTCTTGGAGTTCTAGATTCTTCTAGTTATCATAGAATAACTATAAAGGTAATGGTTTCTTGTTCAGATTATTTAAAATTTGATACCATATCTTTATGAACAATGTCCTGTTACCTACATTCTTTGCCAATGTTTTTACAGCTTTGAAGCCTAGTAATACTCTCAATAGTTGATGGACTCACTCCATTCCACCTCTTAGATATAGCTATAGGTCGCGTCTCATATATCCTTCGAGTAGGACCTGGTCAGACCGATGGCGGCGAGCTATAGAGTATAAATATTGCACCTTAAACTCTGTGGCCTTATAGTCACAGGACACAATTAAGATAAGGATGTATGATGACATCCAGGCCCCATAAGGAGGTCGGAGGGGGGTGTTGGAGACCAGATATTCTGATTCTGAGTAGAGATACCCTACCTAGGGTGATTCTTAGGTATTGGATCCCTGTATTCTTAACAGAGCTGAAGCTTAAGTAAGCTAGGAAAAGAAATCTGGAGCTGTCCATGGGTGGCCACTACAACTAGTCTAAGGGCCAGAAGAAGATAGATGGATGGTACCCTGACTGGCACTCCATAAAAGGGGGGTATAAAGCCAGAAACGAGATAAATAGAAGGTAGGCCCTACTTGTAATGTGTGTGACTGCCAACCACTATCTGTAACCACACTGACCCTACATATGACCATAATGTAGCCCAGCAACCAATTGCCCCACATGATCCTGAGTAGCTAAACAGCCATCATAGGAGGTAAGAACTTTCAGGATCAAAGCTATCACCATGTAGAAATAAGAAGGAGACACCTGACTGAACCACTGTAGCTGTTACTGGAACTGAGATCAGGGGAATAGTATTACATGATTTGGTCGGGTTTCGACCATAGAGATAGATACATGAAGGGCAGTGGCTGCGAGGCCTCTATCCCTTGAGGATTGATGCAGCTGGTATGATATATTCAAGCATAGCAAGGTTGTCAGTCTATACTAAGAGTGTTTTGCATCGTGAGAAACTAAGGACTCTGTTAAAGCTTAAGAAGAAATATGACCTGGCCCAAAGAGGGATGCAGGTATTTCCTCTAACATGATTTTCAAAAACGTCCAACCACTTAATGCGAAGTTCTGCGACTAGTCGATTAACAGAGAAGCTACAGACTATTTTATCAAAGCTAGGCTACTAGTCACCTATGGTGTAAATGTCTGTTGGGTGGAGACAATCTAATAGACTTCAGAATTTTCTAGGCCAATCAAAATTCGTTTGTGTAGACAGAGATTGTCTAGGAAGGCTCTGGTTGACTCTTTTCGTTTATGACTACTAAGAGTGAAGCAAATTCGGTAAACTAAGATAGAATCGTGAAAACAATATTATATTATTAAGGTATCTTCTCTGTTGCTTCATAATTAAAGCTTGAGAGGCACTTGGATATTTATATTCCCCGTCTAAGTATTCGTGGACTACATCTATTCATTATAGTACTGTGTATCTTTCTGATTTTAACTTGCATGATTGGGTATTCTTGAAAGGTGCAAACACCTGAAGACCCAGAAATCACCACACCCTCTTTGCTAATTATGATATAACTAACTCGGAACCAGACTGTTTCCAATAGTAATTATTCAATCTTTACAGTCTTTAGACTTGTGGCCTAGTTCTCAAGTTGAACTGAGATAGCTCCAATTGTCTTCATTATTGATGAAATGATCAATTTGATCTGCGGGTTGTATCTGCTCAGGTAGTCGTAATCACAATCCTTTTTTAGTTGCCTGACTTTAAACCTCCATAACTCCTTACTCAACTGATAAATGTCTTCTGGAAGGCTTTCTACTAATTCGCAGAAAGCTATCCAACTAGATTGACAATTATTCTCTTTGTCAGCAACCCTTGGTTGCTTTGAGTAACAGCATTTCGATCACTGTTGGAGTAAGAGAAGTTGTCTTCGTAACTACCACGTGTTCCAAAACCTGGTTGCAACACTCTGTAAAGTCTAATAACTGCTATAGTAGTGTCTCTGGAAGATCTAGACTCTTCTAGATATTCTAGGGTGGGTGTGAACAGATTGGTCTCCAGCTGGGATCCTTTACCATTCGATACCATCTTGGTGTAAGGAAACGTCCCATTACATAGGGCTATGCCAATTGCATTATATCTTTGAAGCCTAGTAATATTCTGAGTAGTTGATAGATTAACTCCATTATACTTCTTAGACCTAACCGAAGGTCCCATTTTATATACCCTGGGAACAGGATCCAGTCGGATGGACAGCAGTGACATATACGGTATTATTCTGACACCTTCAATTCTGTGGTATTATATTCACAGGATTCAACTAAGATTGATGTGTATGATGACGGGTGGGCCCCATAAGGGGGCCAGAGGGGGGTGTTAGAGACCAGAGTTTCCGATTCCAGATGAGGTTACCCTATTTAGAGTAACTCCTGGGTATTGGATCTCGGTATTCCTAACATGAGCTCCCTTCTCTTGAGGCTTCGTCCTCAATGCCTTTTTTGGTACATAATAAAATAATAAAATTAAAAACATTAAATTTCAAATATTAGCTTCTTTAGGACCCAACGTGAGCAGGGTGAAAAATCTTCCATATTTGCTTGGCAATGATAGGAAAACCTTTTCTTTATAGTCCTTCCTCCACCTGCCTTTGTGTTTCCACGTTATCACGGTGGAACTCATCCACTGTTTCTTTTGCATTATCCATGACTGTGGCAGGTTCTCCGGTATTCTCATCCTCGGAACAACCTTGCCATTTAAGAAAGTGCCATAGTTCATGTACCTCCTGGTAGAGACCAAGTACTTGTTTTCAGTAAGCATGTATCTTGCTCCTTACTATATTCTCTATTTCCCATTGTAAGTTGCCCTCAATGTTGTCAGGCTCTCTGGGAGGTTATTGTCGGTAAGCACGTGCCGACTCCGTGTAAGGGTCTAAGAGAGATACTGTAATGATTTCACCTTGGATAGTTAGTTCTTGGCGACGGGGAACAATACTTCTCTTCTTCTTCAATTTCTTTCCTTAGTCTTACGATAGCACTAGGCCTCTGCCTACATTACCGATAGTACAAGACCTTTGTCTTCTATCGGGAACGCCTATCGTATGCTTTCTCTAACTCTTCTTCGTGAAGAACTTTCCTTAGCGTAATGATAACTTTACAATAAAGATAAAGATCGTAAAGGTGTTTTATATTCGTTAAAGTAATAAGTAGGAAAAGTACTTAGAAATCAATATAATTTTATTTAAACTCGTACCGCCAACACTGGCATATGATGAGCCCGGGGGCCGGGCCCCCAAGTTGTCGCATCATGGATACCACTACCCACGAACTAACTAAACCTCTAACCCCATACCTCAAACATGCCCGCGCCATGCCCCAACATGAACACTAAATACAGAGTCTGCATCGGTCAAGAAAATTCTCCTCAGCCCAGCCTACCCACCAGCCAAGTTAGCCGTATAAAATACAAAAATTCCACTACTGCCACCTAAATGTGACCCTGCAAAAACCTCCTCCACAATAGAAACCCACCCGAGCGCCCCCACTCAATGATCCCAGGACACTCTGCTGACCGCCCCGGCCCCCATCCCCATTCCCAAACAAAAGAAATACCCAAAACAACCCAAGCGCGTAGACCGGAGGGAAAGCTGACTTAGCGGGCGCAGGCTTCCTAGCCAAGAGGGTACGAACCGTCGTAGAGAATCAAGGGTGCACCATAGTGGCAGAGCAGTCCAAAAACGTTGACGGAAGCAGCCAGAACGTGAGAGTCCCCAAGCAGCCAGCACTTGACCGAACATACCCAAGTATTCAACTCATCCTCCAACTCCCCAGTCCACTCCGCAGGTGGTGAATTGGCGAAGGCGATGACCCTTCCGAGTTGGGAACAAGTGGCATGGGTGAGGTCTGGTATTGCTTGACCCGACGCTTCTTGTTTTTCTTTCTCTTCCCACACCTAGGTGCAGGTCTTGTAACAGGAGTGAACGGGCCACCCTCATCACCACCCACTGTCACAGGAGGGATGCTACCAGAGGCGTTACCCCGACCAGCCACATGCTCAGCCACGGAGGACTCAGGCACATTCTCCCCCGAAGGGGGTGATACCACTGCAGCTGGTGTCACCACACCAGGATCCACCCTACCCACACCAGGAGCAAGCTCCTCCTCCAAACCTGACGGATCAGGAACAGGACCACCCACACCATCATCCACAACCATAGCTGCAGGGGGGGCAGGGATAACCGCTAGCACAAAATTCTCCTGAGGGAGCTTCTCCGCTTGACCCTGAGAATTCTCAGGGTCTAGCCCACCCCCCCCATCTGAGACTATCGTAGTAACTGAAGCGACCGAAGGGACAGGTGAAGAGGGGATAACTGTGGGAGCTTCAGCCGCCAGAGTCGTGACCAAACCATGAGCAGTATCGCGTTCAGAGGCCAGGGCAGCCGACAAGGTAGCTTTCTCCTTCTCAGCGCGATGAAATCGCCGAGAAAGAACAGAGATGTGATGCCGAAGGCGAGAGACTTCGGCCTCCAGGGTGCAGTTCTTCTCGACGGCAGGAGACAGAACCAGCGACAAACCTAAAGTGGATGTGGCGGAAGGGACTGAGGTTTGCTTAGCCATTGCGACCGCGAGGAGGTGATGTAAAGGAACAAATGTAAAGATAGGTAACAGGAAGAAAGAACTTCCAGCAATCGTGGTGGAGGGATTAACAACAATGCCCCCGAAAGGTGATCGAAGTTAAAGACTTGAAGCCTATCATGAGATAGAAATCAAGGGCTCTGATTGGACCGACATCAAATCTTCACGTCTGACAAGGGGTGAAACAAGGAGGAAATGTACTTAGAACAAAGCGTGAAGAACCTATCCTCCTCGGCTGCATTGACCTCCTTATATAGTGTTCTTCCCACCCATAGTCATGTGACCAAAAGTGGTCACATGCGCAAAACTAAATCATAACAAACTAATCATCTGACCAAAGTGGCCACACACTCAAAACCCATGACCTCATAGCAAGGTCATGTGCAAAAACTCATAAACCAATCATAACACAATAAACAAATCATATGACTTGATTGAGTCATATGCATGAGACTCATAATATCATAATGAGGTTATATGCAAAACATAAATCATATGTGCAAGGCATACCTGCAAGGCATACTGGCAAGGCATACGTGCCAGGTGCACATCCTATGACTCATATTCGAGTCATGTGTGAAACATAACAAGTCATAATATACTAAATCATATGACCCAAATCGGTCATATGCATGAAACAATAACATACCTATGACTCATAATCATGAGTCATGTGAAAACCTTTTCCATGCCAAGCCATATTCGTGACATTAGCTCCTCTCTCCTTAAGCTTAAGTCCCATCAGCCTTTATCCCCAAGTTTCAATAGTTCCCATCCTGCCAAATGCATAGACCTCCTGAACCTACTGAGCCTGTCATCTCCTTCCCGCCATCTTACCCTCACCGTTTCCAAGGTGAGGTTTGCCATCTCAATTGTGCACTGCTGGACATCGTTCAGCTACCTCAACTCTAGGATCATTTTATTGTTTGCCAAAATTGTGGTCTTGGCTTGGCCTAGTTGTTCTTCGTGTCTTTGAATTTGACTATGTAGGCTTCTGGTATTCGGTTCTGTTTCTGTAGATGAACTTTCGGCTCTCCCCTCCCTGGGCCTCATCCTCGAGGCCTTAGCCCTCTGCCATATCATAGCGTCCTTTCCTTCCAACTCCTTCTTTGTTCCATCCTTCTGTGGGTAGTATCCCACCGTGATTTTCTTCATCTTGTGCATTTTACACATGTTGTTGAAGCACTGTTACTAGTGCTTTAGGGCATGGTCTGGGTGCGGACCATACTTTTTGTATTCACGTGGGAACCACCACGAGCCTTCCTTGTCTCCATAGTGTGTGGGACATCTATCATCGTAGTATACCGTCCATGACATGGTGTTATACTGTGCTTGTTTTCTCCTTTCCCTGAGTTCTTCGTCAGTTGGTCACATGAAGGAGTATTCAGGGCTAGTTGGTATGTTTTGGTAGGGGCTTCCGCCCCAGCTCTCATGTAGTTGCAATCATGCAGGAGCCTTTTCCTTGCCTTTGTCTTGGTTGAATTTGATCGTCACCTGGGCCGGGCTTGCCTGGGTATCGCTTATGGAAGGTTGAGATGGCATCTTGTACATGTTCAAAGTTGTGCACGGAGTACCAAGTTTTATCTTGTTCTGGTGAGTAACTGGTCCACTTGGCTCGTTATTGTAGATTTCCGTAGAAGAAGCGAGAATCTACTATCTGGTTGAGTTCGTATTCTGGTTCTCCATTGAGTTCAATCGGAGGAGGAGGAATAATTGTTTGTGAGGGAAACTTATTGTCATTGTGTAATTAGAGGAGTGAGATGTGGAATGTATTGTGTATTCACATTAAGGGGAGAAGGTCGAGTTTATAAGCTCGGCTGCCTACTCTTTCCAGTATCTTGAATGGACCCATTTTCTTGTAGTCCAATTTCTTTGATGGTCGTGTCGTATAGATATTGCATGGTATTAGCTATACCATATCTCCTGGTTGTATGTTTGGATCCGGTCTTCGGTGTTTATCGTAGTGTTCTTTTAGCCGTTGATGTGCTTGACTCATTTCCTATTGTAATGTCTCATGTAGTTTTCCCATGTTGGTCTTATCTGATATTATACCGTTAATCATATAACACATGGCCTGACTTTGTGGATATTGTCCGTAATTCGCGAAAAAGAGTGTCATGCCAATTGTTTCTTGTTTTCCATTGGTTTATCCGAATTTGGCTATTGACAATAGTTTGTACCAATCATCTTTTTGGTAATTAATTTAGGCCGGTAAATATTGTTTGACTATTGTATTTACCTGTTCCGTTTGTCTGTCTGTTTGTAGGTGGAATGCTGTACTCCACCTGTTTTGTATCCCCATTTCTCCAGTTACCTTTTTCAACAGTCCTGATGTGAATAATGTTCCTCAGTCGGTAATGACATTCTTTGGGAGGCTCTGAAGTCGGAAGACCTCTTGGAAGAATATTTGTATAAAATCCCTCGGGTCCATATCTTTTCTGACTAGAATGAAATGACTCATTTTGGTCAGACGATCTACTATGACCAGGATGCTATCGCATTTCTCCGATTATGGTAGGTCCATGATGAAATATATAGTGATTGTTTACCATGGTCATTCAGGAACTTGGTTCGATTTCAGTAATCTATATGGTGTGTGTTTAGCCGTTTTTGTCCTTTGGCATATGTCGCATTTCTTGACATATCTTTTGACATCTTCACGTAGTGCCAGCTCTAGATTCAACTCATGATGAATTCTGTGGTTTTTGCAGTTCCTCCATGTCCTGCGGTTGGGATATTGTAGTGTTGTCGTATGATGTGTGTTCTTATCTTTTCTTCTTCCGGAATCCATTGTTTTCCATCATACCACATGTTTCCATCCTTCCATTGGCATAAACCCACAGCGATTCCTTTCATCTCTGTTTTTCCTTCCTCCAATACTTTTCTTATTACCTGAATTGTCTTGTCTCCTTCCTTTGCCTTCTCGATTTCCTTTTCTTCTGTTGATGTGAATTGAATAACCTGCGTTGCCTCGAAGTAGGTTTTTGGTAATAAGGTTCTTGTTTTTTGTTTAATCCTATCATCTTCTTTTGTTTGTGGTTTGTCGCTTGCAATTCTTGTGAAAACATTTGGCTTCCTGCTCTCTTTGCCTGGTCAGTATTCGATTTTGAAGTTGTATTTGCTGAGGTGTTCTATCCACCTTATCTGGCGGTCGTTCAATTCCTTCGAAGTGATGAATGGGACCAGATTCTTGTCGTCGGTTAGAGCTCGGACTGGATGATCGTTATTCAGAACGGATATTCTTGATTCCTTTAATGCTTGAACTATTGCTAATAGTTCTTTATTTGCAATTTTGTAGTTGCACTCTGCAGGGGTGATTGTCTTGGATCGATAAGACACTGGCTTCCAGTTTCCTTCTTTGCATTATTGTGATAATGTTAGGAATACCAGAGCCTAATACCTAGGAACCACCCTAAGTAGAGTAACCCCAATCGGAATCAGAATCTCTGGTCTTCAACACCCACCTCCGGCTCCCTTATGGGGCCCGTGCATCATCATATATATTAATCTCAGTTGCGTCCTGTGACTATATTACCACAGGATTGAAGGTGTTAGAATAACACCATATACGTCGTCACCGTCTGTCCAACCAGATCTTGTTCGCGGGATATATGAGAGAGGACCTTCGGCTAGGCATGGGAAGTGGAACAGAGTAATTCCGTCAACTACTCAGAGAGTTACCTGGCTTCAAAAACATCACACCTTTGGCATGGGCTGTAAGTAACAGGACGATTTCGCACAAAGAGATGGTATCAAATGGTAAAGGATCTCTACTAGAGACCAATACATTTACATCCACCAGAAGAGTCTAGAACTCCAAAAGACACTACCAAAGAAGCCAATAAACTTCACGGAGTATTGCAACTGGGTTTCGGAATACTTTGTAGCCATGGGGTGATTCTCAATACTACAATGGTTACTGAAATCTACTACCCAGAGAGAAACTAAGGGTTGCCGACTGAGGGATTAATTACCAATCTGGTGGAATAGCTTCCTGCAAGTTAATAGAAAGTTATCCAAAGAAAATCTATGTGTTGGGTATGGAGTTGCAAAGGATCAGAGTCAGATGACCTACAATGGTTGTAATGACGACCACCTTTGCAGATATAGCCATGGATAAAACTGATCATTTTATCAATGGCAAAGATAATTGGAGCCAACTCAGTTCGACTTAAAGAACTAGGCCATAAGTCTAAAGACTCTGCTAATCGGGATATTGCTATTGGGGACCGCACGCTTCTGAAGAAGAAATATCGTAATTATCGAAGAGGGTGTGATGGTTTTCAGGGTTCACAGGTCTTCGCACCTTGGAAGAAAACTCGACGTCGTGAATAACAATTGAACAAGTGCATAGTTGTATGATAAATAGATGTAGTCTGTGAACACTTAGATGTGGAATATAAATATTGAAGTGCCTCACAAGCTTTAGACATTATCAAGCAACGGAGAAGCGACCTTAACAATATAAAATTGTTTTTACGATTCTACCCTACTTTACCTATTCTACATCGCTCCTAGTAGTCATAAATGAAACGAGTAAAGTCCGAGCCTTCCTAGACAATCTCCATCTACAAAAACAAATCTCGATTGGCTTAGACAACTTCGAAGTCTATCAAGTTGTCTCCACCTAACCGATAGTATGCCTGAACACACATATTTTGAGGCATCCATTTCAGTCATTATCCTTCAGTTTGGGTCAAGGTGTACCAGGATAGGTGCTGATGTCAGATGTGTCCGGATGGTATCGTATGCTTTTTGTACTCTTTCTCCCAATTACCATTTCTTGTATTTCTTGGTTAGGTTATAGAGTGGTTTTGCAAGTCTGCTAGACTCTTCTATGAACCATCGATAAAGGTTGCAGAATCCCATAAAGCATTGAACATCTGTTTCATTATTTGGTTTGGCCAAATCCCATATTGCTGCTGTTTTGACTGGGTTGACCTTGACTCCGCTCCGATTGATAATAAATCCGAGGTATTCTGTTTCTTCTTTATGGAATTCGCATTTCATTGGTTTGATCTTTATTCCTGATCCTTGTATTGTGGCCATAATATTGCTGACATCTTTCTGATATTGTTGGATGTTTTCCAAGTAGATGAGTACATCATCTAAGTATACGATGCAACATATACTAAGGTACTTATTGAGTACCTTGTTGACCTATCTTTGGAATGAGCCTGGTGTATTGGTTAGCCCGAAAGGTATAACCAAGTATTCGAACATTCCGTATCTTGAGGTGAACGTAGTCTTCTATTCGTCTCCTATTTTGATGAGTATATTGTGGTACGCATCCTTGATGTCGAATTTGGTGAAGTATTTTGCTGACTGTAGTCTATCCAGTGCCTCTCCAATTAAGGATAGCGGATATCGATCTTTTTTGGTAACCGAATTGAGGGCTCTGTAGTCTACACAGAGTCTCATTTTTCCATCTTTCTTTTTGGCGAATAGTATTGAAGATCCTCCTGATGCAAAGGAGTCTCTGATCCATCCTCACTTTAGGCTTTTGCTCGATATACTACCTAAGTTCCTCGAGCTCAGCTTGTCCTAGTGGGTATAACTTCTTGTAGGGAATCTCTTTTGGTTTTCCTGTTTTCTCATATTTGTCCAGCCGAATTTTGTGGTCGATTCCTTGTCTTCGGGGTGGTAGCCCTGTAGCTTCCTCTTCTTGGAATTAATTTGTGAACTGATGATATTCTTTTAGAATCAATTCTTTCAACCCTTTTTTGCTTTGGTATTTCTTGTCTTGGATTGCTAGTTCTGTGTTGATGTTGATTTTCACTAGGACCGCTTTTTCGTCTTCATATGTACATTTGAGAATTCCTGTTGTATCTCCTCTTGGATAGTACCATCCAAAGGCTTGTGCCGTGATCTCCTTGATCCCGATTCTTTTTGTTGTATCAGGCTGGTTTTGGTCTGTGCTTCCAAATTCCTTGTCTCCCCTTGTGGTTTCTTCCAGTTAATCTATTTCATGTAGATCCTCATTGTTGATTTTTTCAATAATCAACTCTACAATTCAATCACCTTTCAGGACTTCACAGTCCTCTTAAGCCAGGTTGGCCAAAACCACTTTGATTTCACCTGTATAGTCAGCATCGATCACACCTGCCATAGTCATGAGTTGTGGTTTGACTACTAGACCACTTCGGGGTGCTATCCACCCATAGGTACCTTCTGGCAGTCCAATAGCTATTCCTGTTGCTATCGTTACCTGCCCGTTAGCAGGTATCTTGATTCCTTTGTTAGCATACAGGTCATGTCCTACTGCTCCTTTGGAACCCTGAGTAGGCACCTTTACCCCTTGGTCCAGTTTTTGTATCCGGACTCTCTTATCTTGCCGCATCTCAGCAATATTTGGGTGTAAAGTTTCTTCTCCCGCTTCTCGTGCCAGTGTTCAATAGACTACAGGTGAACTATTGAGACATTTTGTTGCACATAGTTCGCTTGTAAAGGTCATCTTATTCTCATTCCCATCGATATTCGGGTTATGTCTTCTTAACCTTGGCATCCATAGGACTATCTCCTGGTTTTTGAGATTTGCTACCTGGAAGGTTGCCGTTTCTCTATGGCTGTCAATGTCCATAGGTACTTCCGCCATATGGGTTACAGGACCCATGGTGCTTGGATTTCTATCTGCTATGTAGACTAGTCTCGCTTTCTTCACTTTCTTGGTGTGGAGGCCATGTTTGTCGCAGATTTGCTTGTCAATGAAATCTTCAGTCACTTCAAAGTTGAGCCTTGTATATATTATTGTTTCTTCGTGTTTTTTGTTGTATGTCTTTATTTTGATCATTACATGATCTCCGTCTTCTTCTCCTCTTTGGGTGTGTAGTGCTCTATAGTAGTTCGCTAATTTGATGGGTTTTCCAGGTCCATATCGTGAGTCACCCAGACCACCATTTACTGGAGAACCTCGTCGCTTTCTGCCTGTGAATCTTTGGTGATTATTTTGTCAATGTTGCTCCTCATTTGAGTTTAGAAGCGATTGTTTCCAGCAGCCCTGGTCCGTTGGTATCGACTGTCTGGTCAGCTTCTGCATTCTCATATCCGATGTGCTCCTTTTCTGCACCTCAAGCAGAGTTTCCCATTCATTCTTCTAGTGTATTCTTCCTTCGACAGGTTCAGAGCAGGTCCTGCTCTTGATTTGTCCAACTCCATTGGTTCTCCAGGTAGTAATGCTCTGCTTTCACCCCGAGCTGTGTGTGGCTTTAATGTTCTATCCATGTTTCTGGATGATTGGACCACCCTGTGTGCTATAGTAGTTTCCGAGTTGTTTCAAACCATGTTTTGTTTGCTTTTCTTATTGATCACCTATCTTGCCAATTGATCTGCTGATGTGTAGTGCTAGTCTGAGATTCTGCATGCTTCTTGGAGTCTCTCACTGCCGTATCTTAAGAGGATGATGTAGAGAGTAGGATCATCAAACTCCCCCTTGTATTCCAATAGTCAGCATTCATTCCAGTATGCTGAGAAGCTCTGTTTTCCTTGTTAGAGTTTCTCCAGCTTTCGTCTTACTGTCTCCTTAGCATTAGGATCCCCGAATTGTACGAAGAGTCTCACATTGAATTCCTCGTATGTGACCTACTCCCTCTACTTTCTTCCATCTTAGAAAAGCATGATCCATTGTCCTGCAAGTCCCTTTAGTAGAGATTCCACATAGGGAATCTTGACCTCATCACGGTGTTCTCCATATCCCTTGAGGGTAAAACATCCTTCGTATTGTGCCAGGAATATTCGTAGCTTATCTTCTGGTCCTTCGTATGTGTCAGATTCTTTCGCTTTCGATCGTTCGATATTCCCTTATCCTGTATTTCGTGTTGCTGACAGAAATGCCTGAAACTAATTCTCAGTCATTCCAAGTATGCTAGTACCTGGTGCCAGAGCGGCCAGGGCTGGTGGCACAGGTACTGCAGATCCAGACATTCTCTCAGGTAGTGGGGTTCCTGCAGGACAGCTATCGACTAGTGATCCCTTCTCTGGGGTTACTGGGCTTGCTGCCCTTGAGAGTTCTGCTGAAACGTGATCTAGGTCATCGCTAAATCTTGCTAAGTTAAGGTTTTGATCATCAACGTCGATATCTCCTTTTCTAGCTGGGTTGAAGGATGCTATCTTGTATTGTTTGGTGTTCCACTAGGTGACGCTTTGTAATGTAATGATCCCTCCTTGGATAATTAGTTCTTGGCGACAGGGAATGATACTTCTCTTCTTCTTCTGTTTCTTTCCATAGTCTTATGATAGCACTAGGCCTCTGCCTACATTACCGATAGTACAAGACCTTTGTCTTCTATCGGGAGCGCCTATCATAAGTTTTCTCTTACTCTTCTTCATGAAGAACTTTCCTTGGCGTGATGATAATATTGCAATAAAGATAAAGCTGGTAAAGGTATTTTATATTCGTTAAAGTAATAAGTAGGAAAAGTACTTAGAAATCAATCTAATTTTATTTAAACTCGTACCGCCAACACTGGCATACGATGGGCCCCTGCCAGCACAGGGATACCGCTAACCAGTATACCACTAATCCTACGCTAACTAAGTCTACAGCCCTGCACCTGCCATTCCCGAGTCATGCCCGCACTAGAACTAATTACAAGACTATCAAACAACCCAGTGCCCACCCCGGTTCAAGTCCGTAGCCTCTCTGGTCTGAAGCCAACCAGCACTAAGCATAGCTGAAGCTGAGCAAAAGACCAACCCAACCAGGTTCCTCGTCCAACAAATAAAATCACTACTGCCCGGTCTTAACACGGTCCTGCAAAAACCTCCACCACAATAGAAAACCAAAAAACATAAACTACAGGCGACACAATGGCAGAGAGGAGGTGACCAACATGTCCACCTCGCGGATCCGCATGCCTAGCCATCGACCCTATGAACCCACTTTGCCAAGTGCCTCCGAAGAGCGTAATGGTGATGAGGACCTGTACCCGCTGCCTGTCCCCCAAAAAGCAAAATCGAAAAACAAAGAAAATACATAGAGGTGGTGACAGACTGAAATGGTCAGTGGGGCCTATCTCCCACCCGTGGTGCCTTGCCCCCGCCAGCCATGCCCATTGCCAAACCAAAGAAACCAAACAAACTTCCACAATACCCAGCACACAGAACCCAAACAAGTCCAACCACGTGGTTGCAACCCACTATCCGCACAGGTGGCCATCAGCCAACCGGTCCATCAGGAAGCCTTACAGCACTCAGCAGCTTCGCCCAACAGCCCAAGCTGGACTGGAAACACTTAATTAGACCTCACCCAACCTGACGCAGGCCCGACCGGTACTCACAGGTGCCTCTCCCCCCCCAATCAGCCCCCCCCAAGCCCCACACACCAGACGCCACAGAGCCCATCCAGCCCCCCCAGCCCTCAAAAAGATCAACCATCTGATAGCCACAGGACAGCATATACCCAGCCCCGCCAGGCAGCTATTGGTCTTGGCCACATGAATAGAGCCCTAACCCTCAATACCATATAGCTGAGGGGGGCCCACCACCTACAGCCAGGAGCCACAAAGGAGGTGGCACTAACACCGGAAGGCATCAGCACCTGCTACACCATCCAACCCAGCCGAATCGAAGTCCAACCGAGCCGGGAAAGAGTAAGCAGAGCCAGCCGAAGCCAGCCCCACAGGTCCAGCATCAGGCACGGACCGAACGACGGGCAAGAGGCATCCCCAACTGATGTGACAAGAAGGGACAGGGCAAACGAACAGAAGCAGACAAACACAAGGTAGGTCCCACTTGCAATGGGTAAAGCCACCAACCACAGACCACAACTGAACCACCTAGACCCACAGACAACGTGAGTGTCTGGCAGCCAATCATCCCACACCACCCCTGGCAGCAACAACAACTACACCAGGGGGTAAGAGTTTTCAGAGTCAAAGCCATCCCCACAAATGCGAGGAGGAGACGCATGACTGAATCACCGTAAATGCCGCAAGGACAAAAGCTCCAATCGAACGGCAATAAACAACATCGTAGGATTCTGACCATAGAAACGAAAATGTAACGAAGAGGAGCTGGGCGGGTACCGCCCCGCCACCTCTGAACTGATGCGGCCAGTACGACGAGTTGATACTTGGAAAGGTCATCAGTCTAATCCAAGGGCGTTTTGTATCGCGAGAACTAAGGACTCCGTTAAAACCCAACAAATGACATGAGCCGGCCCAAAGAATGACATGGGTGATCCCCCCAAATACAATGTTCAATCCCTTCCATCGAACGCGAAATCTGAGAGTAGACGATAGACAGGAAGCCGTAGACGTTTTACTGAAAGGGGCTCGTATGCGACTGTAATGAAGAGCTCGAAGTGACAGTATCATGAGAAACCATCAGGGGATGAAACGAGAAGCAAATAAGTAGTCCGCCATGCAACACCTAACTGACCTCAACACCAAAGACCCCAGGAACTACTGAGCAGACTCAGATATCTCCCCCAGAATCCAAGGCATCAAGGGCCATCATGATGGCGAAAGAAACGTGCGGGGCGAAGCGACGGCAAGGACGAGGAAAAGTACTTAGATCAAAGCGTGAAGAACCTATTCCCCATGGCTGCATTGACCTCCTTATATAGTGTTCTTCCCGCCCATAGTCATGTAACCAAAAGTGATCATATGCGCATAACCAAATCATAACAAACTAATCATGTGACCAAAGTAGTCACACGCTCAAAACCCATGACCTCATAGCAAGGTCATGTGTAAAAACTCATAAACCAATCATAACACAATAAACAAATCATATGACTTGATTTAGTCATATGCGTGAGACTCATGACATCGCAACGAGGTCATATGTAAAACCTAAATCATATATACAAGACATACCTGCAAGGCATACCCACAAGGAGTACTCGCCAGGTGCACATCCCATGACTCATATTCGAGTCATGTGCGAAACATAACAAATCATAACATACTAAATCATATGACCCAAATCAGTCATATACACGAAACAATAACATACCTATGACTCATAATCATGAGTCATGTGAAAACCTTTTCTGTACCAAGCCATATTCGTGACAGATCCATGGAATACTGAGTGTATGTTCTATTGAACCTCAATGTTGAGCTTGCAGGTACAATTTCCTCATTTTTCCAAGATCACGAATGGTCCATATAATTTTAGACTGAGTTCCTATGGCTTCCAATTTGTACAAATGAACTTTGCGTTTAACCTTACTTTATTGCCAATTTTGAAGTCTGGCTGTTATTTGGCCTTCCTACCATAGTATTTGACTCTGGCTTCTTGTGTCTAAAGGAGTGACTGCCCTGCTTGTTTGTGAATGGTCTTTATACAATTTGCATAAAGTGAAGCTTCAGAATTTTGAGCCTCGTATTCCTTCATCCATTCTATTTGTGGATAAAACCCATAGTTTGCATAAAAAGGCGTGATTCTATCTGCATTGGTTACTGAGTTATTGTAGGCATGTTCGGCTGGTGGTAGTAGTTGGTACCAGCCATCTTGGTCATAGTTGACGAAACCTCGCAAGTAACCTTCATGTACTTGGTTGGTTCACTCAGTTTGTCTGTCTGTCTGTGGGTAGTGCACCGTAGACATCCTCCAAAATTCTCCTGTAATCTTCAACTTTATATCTGAGACAATTTCTGTTCGTAAGCTATCTCGCTTGCATATTTCTTTTTTAATAGCTGTAGCCACGTCCTTTGCGGAGGCTGTCTCTTTGAATCCAACGAAATAGGCTATTTTTGTAAACCGGTCCACTACTATGATAATTTGGGTACAACCTTGACTTTGGAGTAACTGCATAATAAAGTCAAAGGAAATTGATGTCCAAGCTGCATAGGATATTGATAGTAGTCATATTAGACCATATTTCGTGTATCGTGGGGATTTGTAGTGTTGACAATTAACACACAACGGTACATAATTGTTTACGCAATCTGCCAGGCCTTTTTAATAAAAGTTCTTCATAATTCTTTCCAGGGTTTTTTCTTGTCTCAAGTGTCCTGCCATCTTAGCGTTGTGACAATCTTCAGCTATTGTTGTATAGAGGTCCTGGCTTCTTGGTATAAATAGTCTTTACTTATAGTAAAGTAACTCCATACTCCGCGCCCTCTTCTTTCCCCCCCCCTATGTTCTACTTCTGCTCTCAACACCATCTGCATCTGGTGAATACGCCGCTTACACTTTCACAATCCTCCTAGGCTATACCCAGGGATTATCTCTCCTTGCTGGGCCATGGACCCTCCCGCTCACTCTCGTTCTGGTACACCTGTCTCCAACTAGGGCCCTGCCTCTCACCCTCCTTCAAGGCAGTCTTCGGCTGCACCAATCCTCCCTCTCCACGAGAACCTAGCCAGGCTTATCCCTTCGGTGAGAGCCCTGCTGGACTGGCCCCCCAAAGGCTTACCACCAATCTCCCATCAGGAGGTGCTAGAACTCTCTACCAGAGAGTGCTACCTGCTTCCCCTGGTCTCCTCTCAAGTGCACAGCATGTCCGCCCTCTCCCGAACTGTCGAGGAGCTCAATACAAGAATTCACGACCTATCCTCCAAGATTGCCAACACGCTTCCTTCAAACGACACCCCGGTCAACGCTACCAATATTTCTGCGCACTCCGTGGCCTCTCTTCAAGCATCCATCAGGGATCTGTCCACTAGGTTGATGGCAAACCCCGCTCCTCCACCCCAACCGCCTTTGTTGGCCCCCACTGCCCCACTCCATTGGCCTTCCCGAAAGGGTAAAGAGCCAGCCAGCAACACCTCTGCTCCCACTCTCCCTGAGGTCCTACCCTCGGGATACCCAGCGTTTTACGACCCAGACCTCCCAAACTATGACACGGTGATAGGCAAGTATTGGGGAAACCCTGCTGCCTTCGTGGCAAAATACCCCTGGACATTGGAAGCACAGCAATGGAGGGACTGCAAATACCCCGACACGGCTGAATTCCTACCCGGCATCTCCAACCAAGATGACCCCCCACCTGGCAAGACCAGACCGTCCTACTCTGAGGCTGCATCCTCAGGGCCCTCAAGGGCCAAGAAAAAACAAGGTACCTCCACCCCCTCAGCAGCACAAGTCGTGAAAACAGTTCCAAGGCCGGCTAGTCCTCCCGCTCCTAGGCCACTGCCTGCTGCTGAGAGAAGGTTCTTTGCACCTCGATCTCTCGCCACTCACGACCCCCTGAGTAGAGAAATAGTGGCTTCCTTCCCAGACACAGCAGGAACGGTCCTTAAAGAGGCCAATTGTCCCCTCGCAAAAGCCTTTACAGCAAAGGTGAACGATCACGGCACGGTGACCCTCTTTGCCCTTGATCCTCACACTTCAGCAACTGCATACGCACCATACTACGAAGCACTCTTCTCCCGTCTAAACAAAGGCTACCCTGTGGGTGACACCCATTACCTTTGTTTCCGTCCTGCCCCCAACGAGGTGCAGCTAGTGGTTCACTCCCTCCCCCGTATCCTTCCTTCCTCATGATCAAGAGGCCCTGTTGGGGACTCTGAGGGAAACAATTCTGAATATCAAGGAAGTACGAATCCTCTCAGCACGGTTCCTCGTTCAAGACGAGGAGATTTGCCTCTCCAAGGTAAACACCTCATGCATCGTTATGGTCACGCCCAGGGATGTGGACAAGATGGTAGACAGGACCGTCCTCTACGCCTCACGCTGCTGGATCGAAAGAGTCTTCTCCGCGAACAAATTCACTCAATGCAAGAACTATTGGGGCTATGGCCACCAAGCACCCAGATGCAAAACCGACCACTCTATTTGCCCAATATGTGCCCTCAGCCACACAAAGGCGACTCACCGCTGCCAGAACCTGATATGCCCCAAAGGTGGCAACCTCAAACCTGTGGCATACTGCTGCCCCACCTCTGTCCCGTTTTGCACCAACTGTTCCTCCGCCCACCCAGCCTTCGATCAATCATGCACCAAATGACCAAAGCCCCCTCCCCTGCCCTCCTCTGAGTGCCCTCCCCCTGGGGAAGAAGAAATGGATATGCAGGACGGTGGAGGAGAGGGTCCTTCAACCAGTCAGCCTCAGCCCCAGAGCCTTGCTCCTTCCGTGGGCCTGGGAGATGGTCTCGCCACCAGAGCCCCTCCAAGCCTCCCTTTCTCAACCCCCTTCAGAAGACCTGGAAGTGTCTTCCCTGTCCCCAGCACCCCATCAGGCCCCCAAGGAACTGACCCCTCCCGTACCCAGGAGGATGTCACTCCCACCCCGGTCCTCACACTACCAGCGGGTTCGTCCTGTTAATGCAAGACAACCGCTCTACTCCTCCTTCTTTCCTGGTTTCTACTACTCCTCAGCAGAGTACTAGCTCTTTTTCCCTCGTTCAACACAACTCCATGGGTAGCTGGAATGTGTTTCTCTCACTCTTTAATGCCTTAGTTGCTTTGCCCTCTCCTCCTGTGCTTGTTGCCCTTCAAGACCCTTTTTTCTTTCATGGAAAACTCCCACAATTCGTTGGCTTCAAGACTTTTCACCCCCCGACCACCCTTGGGGTGAAGCCACGGGTGGTGGTGTTTGCACTTCGTACCTTTTTTGATATTGTTTCTTTAGTTCCTGTGTTTTTTGACAACCCTGCCCTGATGGCAGTGGATATCTATACCCCGTCAGGCTTATTTGACTCCTCCCACCAGAGATTTCGTTTGATCAACCTTTACTCCCTTTGGACGACCTCGTCACTCTATAGATCTGTTTCCCCAGAGGGAGCTTACCCCGACCTCGATTTTCCCACCCTCGTGGTGGGAGATTTCAATATACACCACCCACAATGGGATCCAGACAGACCTCTTAGGAAAAGGGAGATCCGAACCTCCACTCCATATGCAGAAATGTCGCAAGAAAGATATTTCTCCCTCTTGAATACTCCTGGAGTGTTTACTCGATTCTCACAAGGCCAAGACCATGCTCTATCTGTGCTTGACCTGGCCTTCGCCAACCAGCATCTCGCATCCTTGGTGGAAACATGGGACGCGTCTCTCCAATCTACCGGGTGGGATTACTTCCCGATATCCATAACACTGACCTCTTCACTTCTCTCCCCCCCCTGCTCACACCGCACTGGAAGGCTACCAACTGGACCAAGGTCATGGAGGACCTTGGCTCTCTCACGATTACGCCACCTCCACCCCTCCCAACTCAGCAGGCACTTAGCACGTAGCTCGACATTAACCTTGGCAGGATATGCTTAGTTCTCGCCAGACATACGCCAATGAAAAAACCCTCAATAAGGTCTAAACCTTGGTGGTCCGACACCTTGTCTGACTTGAGGAAAGTCCACCATTCCCATGCTCGAGAAGCCCGTACATCCCTTTCAGATAACACTCGAGCCTCTGCTTGCTGGGCCAAAAATGCCTATTTTACAGCTATCAAGAAGGCTAAGAAAGAGCACTGGCCACAGTTTCTTGAGAGTGCAACCCCCCAAAATGTATGGACGGCCAGAAGATTCGCCTTCGACAAACCTCCAGAGCGGTTCCCATCCCTCTCACAAGCAACATCACCCTTAGAACTGAATGACGCCCTGCTCTCGCACTTCTTCCCTCCTACTCCCCACGTGTTCTGCCCGCCTATTCTCAGGGCCTTCAAAGATGTAGCCTACCTACTGGCAGAAGAGATAGCCGTAGCACTCAAAAAGTCCTCATCCTCCTCGGCCCCCGGTCCTGATCTTTTTCCATACTCTGTCTGGAAGAAGGTTAATATAGCCCGTCCCTCTCTACTTGTTGAGTTACTCTCTCTGCTTGTCTGTTTCGGATTCCACCCAGCGTCACTCCAGTGGGCGAATGGAGTGGTCCTAGACAAACCAGGCAAGCCCTCTTACGATACACCTGCTTCCTTCAGAATAATTGTCCTCCTTGAAACGGTCTCCAAGATCATAGAAAGGATAATCGCAAATCGCCTCTCACCTTTGGCTAGGTCGTTGGGCCTGCTACACCCACATCAATGCGGCTCCCTTCCGGGGCTGAGCACTTTCGATGCCTGCGCGACTCTGGCTCACGAAGTTCAAACTCTGCAACGGCTCCAGCTGGTTGCGTCCACCTTGTTCCTTGATATCAAGGGAGGTTATGACAATGTCTCCCCCAATGACCTCTTTCATATGCTACATTCAAAGAGCATACCTCCATACCTCTGTTCCTGGGTTAGGTCCTTCCTGACAGGAAGGCAATGCTGTCTTGTTTTTCAGGGATCACCCAGGGTTTTCAAACCCGTTCAGCTTGGCACTCCACAAGGATCGCCAATATCACCTCTTCTTTTTGTTATCTATGTCTCCTCCCTCCACTTTCCGGTACCGCGGGGGTTAATCCTGTCTTATGTGGACGATTTTACAGTGACTGTTGCCTCCAACTCCTACAGGAGGAATGTCCAACACCTCCAATATCTAGTCAAGATGTTGACTCAAAGGGGTAGGCATCTTGGTGTCTCCTTCTCTGTACCCAAAACTGAACTCATGCACTGGAGGATGCCCAGACAAAGAGACCTCGCATCCACTCTCCCAATAGTTGTTGATGGACTCCTGTTCCGCCCCTCCGGGGTGGTCCATTGGCTCGACCACTGGTTCGAGCTGGCCTCTTGTTCTTGCCAGTGGGCCAATAATACCCACTTCTTAAAACGTTTAGCACTTGCCCAGGATGCCTTCTCCATGCTTAGGAGGCTATCGGGTCCCGGGAAGGAGCTCGCGCCCTTCCTCTGCCATAGGCTAGCGTCATCTCTCCTAGCACCAATACTCCTCTTCGAAGCAGATCTCTTCTCACCCTCTGCAACAATGACCGACAGGCTTGCTGTCTTTTGGAGACAGGTTCAGCGTTGGGTCACCAACTGTTTCTCTGAAACCCCCACAGGTATCCTCCCCTGCGAGTCGGCCCATCCCCCGATACAATGCCTCATTAAACACTGATAGTACCTGGCGGCGCTGAGGATGGTCTGCCTCCCCCCGAAAAGGAACCTGGCGACTGTACAGCTGCACTGCTCCTTCCCTACAACCTCTCGCTACCACTCCCCAGAGGACTACCGCGCCTTGATGCTGGGGCTTACGCCGGGCTACAGGCCCCTGAATTGGAAAACCCCTGAGCCATCTCCTCCGGTCAGGAGGCATCTGCCACTTGACTCAATAGCCCACCCTGTGGGTAAGCTTGTCGGTCATCTTGTTAGGGTCCCACCAGAATCGCCCGCCCTCCTCCTTGAGCCCTTGCCCCCTGCTGTACCTGACAACTCTCCCTTTCCAGCCCTTAAGAAAGGCTGTTGTCAGTTCCTCCTAAACACTTGGACCAAACATTACCCACCTCCTCCCCGATACGCCTACTCGCCCACTCTGTCACCTCACCCCTTCATGGGCTTGGAAAAATTCATAGTGGGCAGAATTTACCAGATGAGGTCAGGAAAGAGCTACCTGGCTGGCCACCGATCATGGAGAGATCCGGACACATTCAACATATGCCCCTACTATGAGGAGGAACCTGAGTCCTTCCACCACGCCATTCTCGAATGCCCATCGCATAAAAGAGCCAGAGACACCCAGCTCCCGGGAGTCAAGTGCTTTGAAGAAGGGTAACCCATCTGGATATTGCCAATAGTGCTTCACGGCCTATCCGCCTACATAGCCGCCACCTCGGTTGGCTTCCCCCCGGACATACCTGTACTTCGATACCCCCCCCCGGGGCCCGACTCGTCGAGAGCCCTGTTTTCTCATTTGTTTCCTCGCCCTCAGCTTAGGCAGATGGTCAAAGCATACCCTTTTGTTCTTCTTGCTTGTAGGAGTTCTTCATGTTTAGGTTGAATTTTTCCCTTTATAGTTAGCTGGTTATGCGCTTTGCGATAAGGGTTGTTCACACTTATTGAAGGCAATAGTTTGGTTTCCTTTGTTTACTATTTGTTTTGGGATTAAGGTTTTATTTATGCCATAGCTACTGCTGCATGCGAGTTCTTATACCTAAACAATGAATACATGATTATAAAAAAAAAAAAAAAAAAAAGATTTTGTAAAGTAACTCCTCAGATACTGTTTAGTCTTTCAGGAATGGTTTGCCATTATCTTGTAGTTTCTCTACCTTATTTTTCTTTTAAGCCATTCTCTATCTCCAGGAATCGCCTTTTAGATTTTCTCTAAGAATTCCAGATTGAATTTTTTCAATTCCTTATGGGCTAGTATAGCGCTAGTCATAATAGTCTGCTCAGGTATTTTGGCAGTATTATACCCGTGTGTATTCTGGTTTATTGATGCATGTAATCAGCTGACTATAGGCTCCAATTCCTGGATAGAAATGGCACTTAGTGTGATGTCAGTACTGCCAAATCCCAACATACCTCTTTTGGTATCCTCAATGTTTTCTCTTTCCATGATATTGGCAGTGTTAATTTTTTCTACTACTAACTGGACAATTCAATCGCTGGCTTTGATGAGACAATCCACATCTCGATGGTTGAAAAGTAATACTTTGAGTTCTCTGGTAGCATCTGAATCGATTACACCTGCACTGAGAGAGATACCGCTTTTGAACGCTAATTCACTTCTTGGGGCAATTCTCCTATAAGTTCTGACTCATAGCCAATTGCCATACCAGTACCACCAATTAACTGTTCCTGTACTAAGATTATATCTTCCTGCATAGCCTAAAGATCGTGGCCTACTACCATCTATGAACCTTTGGTTGGTAAACTTACTCTTGTGTCTAACCATTTTACTCGAATCATGGCATCTGAGTTGTTCTAACTTGCTGTTTCTTACATATCACCTGTGCTTGCCCCCTGTTGTACTACTCATTATTACGCATATTTGAATTTCCCCTTCTATAGTTCTTGTTCCTGAACTGACTGGGAAATGTTTGGGTTTCAATATCGCTTGTTCGCGATGTTCAGCTCCTCCTCAGAACAGTACTCCGGCTGACGAATCAGTACATTACGTTTGCCACATCTTGTACCTGGGCGGTAAACAATTTTGAAGTTGTAATCCACCAACCTCTGCATCCAACGAAGCTGTTACCCACATCAGACCTTCGAGGTAAGGAAATATTAGAGGTTTTGGTGATCAGTGTACAAAGTTATTGGTTTTTCAGTTCCAACCAGGTATTGGTACCATTCTTTGAATGCTTCCAATATTGCTAGCAGTTCTTTATTATGGATCTCATAATTTTGTTCTGTGGAATTTAGTATCTGAGAGTGAAAAGCTACAGGATGTAGTCTTTTTTCCACGAATTGGGAAAGGATTTAGCCTAAAGCAAAGTTACTATCATCCATTTCCACCACTGTTTCTCGTTCTGGGAAGAAATGGTGTAAATTTGTGGCCGTAGTAAACCTGCTCTTAAGCTCCGGAAAAGCCTTTTCATGTTCTGAGTCCTACAGGAGCTTTTTGGGATCACCCTTCAATATTTCTGTAATTGGAGCGCAGATTTTTGAGAAGTTTTCTATAAAACGCCTGTAGAAGTTCACAAATCGTTAGAATGTTTGAGCTTCATTAACAGACGTAGCTGATTTCTGGTTTAATCCAAAATCCACTTTTCGGGTACTCGTAGATACTCCATAGACAGCTATCATATAGCCTAACAATTCCACTTCTTTGATGTGGAAGAATGATTTCTTTATTGAAATGGCAAGCTGAAAATCTGCCAATCTCTGTAACACTTTTGTTACTAGCTCAATATGTTCTTTCTCATTTTTAGAATAGATGAGGATGTTGTCCAAATAGCATACGACTCCTTGGTCTAAAAATTCCTGAAGGACCACATTCATCTTGCCACGAAAGGTAGCTGGAGCATTAGCTAACCTGAAAGGCATTACCTTGTATTTGTAATGTCTATCTCATGATTGGAATGCCATTTTCCATTCATCTCCTTCCTTGATTCTGATGAGATTGTAATCATATTTCAAATCAATTTTGGAAAAGATGCCAGATCCTGCTACACGATCATGTAATTCTGATATTAGTGGTACTGGATAATTATTTAGTATAGTTACCTGATTTAGATTTTGATAGTCCACTACTAGTCGTAGTCTTCCATCTACCTTTGGTGTAAAGAGGATTAGAGCACTAAAAGGTAATTGACTTCTTGTGATCTTTCCTTGTCATAACATATCAAGATATTCACGTAACAACTTAAGTTATTCATCAGATAGAGGATAAATTGGTCCCCAAGAGGGTTTTGCACCTTTAACTAATTTAATTTCAAGATCGAAGGTTCTCCAAGGCACCAGTGTTGCTACCTTTTGTGGGAGAACTAGTTTCTTGAACTTCCTGTAGTACCCTGGGAGGGAATCAAAGATGATCTCATTAGGATCTTCTATAGTTCTAATTCTTCCCACTTGGGTCGCATTTTTATTCTAAGTACCTCTTTCATCGTATTTAAACATATCTGTAATGCCTTTGTCTTCCTCTTCGACACAAGATATACATTTGGGATCTCTAAATTTCCCTTTTGTATATTCTCCAATGTTGGATAAAGGGTGTTCCGAATGCCACTACATGAAGGGTATTATCATCCCATAATCTCCTGCCACTGCGATTTTACATGCAACTTCCGACATGTATTTGTTATGTCCTATTTCAAGGCAAATAGCCCATGTGTAAAACTTTCCTCATGATGTAGCTTGTACTTTATCACAGCCTTGAATATTGACCAGCTTTAGTCTTCCTGTGAACAGAATTTTTAGATCCTTTATAAGTTCTTAGTTAATTAGGAATACATTAGATCCTGAATCCAATAATACTCATACTTTGTAGTGTTGACAGTTAGGATTTATAACATGGATGTAAGCGTATTCCTCCGGACTCTTATATCTTGTAGGTTTTGTTATGCTAAAAGTACGGTGCTTTGGGTAAGGCATTAAACCGTCGTTTTGTCGTTTTGACATGTATGAGGATTTGATAACAACTAGGATGTCTGTTACCTTACCTGTATAGTTTTAACCACTTAGGTCTCCTCAGACAAACTTGTTCCCTTTTGGTATATTGGGCAGTCCACTAATAGCGGTCTTTACCGCCTGCTGAGGGGTTCCCATATCTTCTACTTTTTCTTTCTGGGGAACCAATCTAGGCAGTCTCTGCAATCATCCTGATATCATAGAAATAAAAGCCGGGTGTGTAGAGCTGGTCGGCTGTCTCTTTGATAACCTTTCCAGACCTATTCTCCATCCTCGCTTAACCGTAGACAGTGTCCTCATTTTATTGGGTTCTGTTTGGTACCAGCACCACATCTAAGAAGCAGTAACTAAAGGTAAGATCTAGAGCTCTAGTACCTATTTCTCATATAGATCGAAGATGTGCTTCACCTTTTCCTCTAGATTCTTCATCTTCGTCCTACTGTCGTTCCCTCCAATACCCTTGGTACTGTCAGTTTCCTGTCTAGGCTTTAGTCTTTATCGAAGACCATTTAGTTTGCAGGTCATGTATCTGACTGCTCTAGCGGATATGCACCAAGTCATTAGGAACAAGCTTACAATTGTTCCATGGGAAGCATAGAGGTGCCGTTAATGCATACATTGCTTTTTATTGATCTCCTTGACCTTGCAGCAAGAAGGACACGTGTACTCCCACACAGGTTATAATTGCAAGGTTTATTTGTTCATATCGCTGTCCCTTATTGTTGCCATAGATTTTGACTTCTAGAGAGTATGTCTCTTCTAGACTACCCGAACACCCTAGTTATCGGTATAGGTAAAATGAACTAGGTTATTTCTTCATCTTTACCTAGTTTCCTGAGCTTGCTACTTCTAGGAACTTGGACGGTAGAGATTTTTCTGGGATGGCATGCTATAGTCGCTGTTCTAGGCCCTTGTGTCTTGAATGGGCAATTGTCTACCCATGTTCTAGATACTTGAATTTGTCCCCAGCAGGTTTTATATTCGTGTTTTTTCTTTCCGCAACGAGTGTAACTGCCTTCCTGCTTTCTTTTGTCAATTGTTGACTGGGAGATTCCTTCATGGGCTATTTTGAAGTTGATATGTGTCAACTTCATAGGCCCACTAGATCTCTTTGCCTGTTTTATGGTTTCTGGTTTCTGTTTCCTTTTTTTGGATGGACCACCTCCCTTTATACAGAGTTTTTTCCTTTTGACCTTTAGTTGATTCTTGTCTACGGGGTTTTTGTTTGCCAATATTTTTGCGGGATTTGACTTATTCCAGTCTTGGTGGTCTCATTATTACTGTTCCTCCTCATCCCTTCCTGTTTCCCGGACTGCTTTTTCCAATTCTCCATCGGTATCAAATTTGTTCAAAGAAAGTCACTATCTAATCTTGGAGGGCAACTTTCTATTGCATGCCATATGCCAGGCTGGTGCTGTTGGTTGGGCATGGTGATTCAGATTATGCATTTTTCCCATAAATATCTGAATGTTATTTTTTTATACTGGACTAAATCCATATCCCACATGGCTTTACCTCCTTCTTCGAGGTGCATGTACCGACTAGTGAATTTGTGTTTAAAGCAAGTCCATAAACTCGGTTTTGGGTCTTGTTCCTCTCCTCGGAGGCCACCTATTACACGCCAATACCATACTGCTATTGGGCTGACCTCATCCCCTTTTGTTCTCCCCAGGGCATAGATAATACATTTATGATCCTCATCACATGTCCTGAGATTAAGTGAGAAATAATCTACACATTGGGTTACCCAATGGTAGACGCATTGACTGGTATTTGCTTCGAAAAATGGCGGTAGATCTGCTGGTTATTTAACAGTTTAGACCAGTGCTTCTGCAAGTACATCGACTGTTCCTCATTGTTTTGGGGTTAATCCCCTTTTGAATCTGGATGGTTCTCCTCTACGTCATCCTTCATTTCAGTTATCATTCCCATCATCACTTCCATCATCCAGGTCACCGCTCAGTATTATTAGAGTTGTGGGTTCTCCTGCTCTCGGTTTCTCTTTATTTTGCGCAGGGATTTCCTCAGGTTTCCCCCTTTCTCCAGCATCTTCCCATTCTTGTAGGACTGACTCGAACATAGCATGCAAAACCACTTGGTTGTCAACTATCTAGTACCTTAAGTTGTACAAGCACTAGGGATAATGTATCAGATATGTGTGCTTGATCCCTTTGAATGGCGCGGGTAATGTCACTATAGCAGTTTACCACTCTTTCTTGTCCAGAGGCCAGATTAGATATTAAGTTTTGAATGGCTTCATTCTGTTGGGTCTGTTGTGCTCTGAACTCCTGGAAAGCTCAATCTGGAGTAAGATCCTATTCAAGAGCTTTTTACTGCAGTTAGGTTGTTACCCCCTCATGATCCTCTTGTTGTACATCTTGTGCGGCCAATTTTGTAGCTATATCGCAGTTAATCTTTTCTTAGATTTCTCGGAAGTTTGCTTCTACCACAGTACACTGACGTAACATAATAGCTGTGTTATTGTGATGTATATCTTGTCCTTCCAGCAATTGTTACTGTACCTCTATCAGGCTAAGGGCATTGGCTTGAGAGTCAGTCGATTGAGTTTCGAAGGCAATGTTGACAGTATCGATACTTGTTGAATTATTCTGCTATATTTGACCAATGAGTATTCCAACTCTAATAGCAAGTCTTGCTAGGTCTGCTGCATGTGTATTTGGACGTGGCGTAGAGGGTCCTCAAATGGGAGAGGGGGCCCTAGAGGATGGTGGGGTAATAAATACTTTACGTGCCCATTTTCCAAATGATTTTCAGAGAGCTGGGAGGAGAGAGGATGAATGACTCAGAGTCGTAGAATGGTGATCTCCAGAGGTATCCATTGGGTCTCCTGGAGTTATCTGCTTAGGAGGTTGTGACGTCTCTTTGGCTTGTTTACGAGCTTCTTTTTCTCATACGGTACTAGAAAGCCTGCATTTTTGGAAGTTTCCGTTCAAGTAGGATATGCAGCAGGACACTTAGTATCCTAGCTGTGTTGAGTGGTAGGTTGAAAGCCTTAGAGAGATTTTGGATGATTCTCGAGTCTCCAAGCTAGTAGTATAGTAGCAGAGCATCTACTACTAATAGAGCCTTGGTCACTGGTATTCCAGTCAAGGAAAGGCATCAAAATGAATTCTGGTCTGTACCAGGTTTTGTATAATTTCAGAAATTGTTCCTCTGTGAGAACTAGGTCTTGGTCTGTATACTACGAAGGAGCTTATTTTACCAGAAATAGTATATCTAAAAGCTCGAATTAGCTAGATATCACGTGACTGATTGATGGTAAGTGTACCTAAGTCAGTAGTTTCAAGATTGAATTGGTTTGAGATAGTTCTTCAAGGGTATCTAGTCCAACAGTAATATCAATGACTTCTGTGAAGGTGTGAATCGAACCCATACACCCACCAAAAGGTGTAAAGTAGTACCCTATTCGACCAGAGAGTCTTGATAATAAGGTGATCTAATAATATACTGCTAGGCAGAGACAATCTGATAGATTTCAAAATTGTCTAGGCCAATCGAAATTTGTTTTAATAGACTGAGATTGTCTAGGAAGGCTTGGGTTCACTCTTTTTATTTATGACTACTAAGAGCGAAGTAAACTCGGTAAAGTAAGATAGAATCATAAAAATAATATTATATTGTTAAGGTCTCTTCTCCATTGCTTGATGATGTTTAAAGCTTGGGAGACACTTTGATATTTATCTTCCACATCTGAGTGTTTGCGGACTACATCTATTCATCATACCACTATATATCTTTCTGATTATGACTCTCAATATCGGATTATCTTGAAAGGTGCGAATACCTGGAGACCCAGAAAATCACCACACCCTTCTTACTAATTGTGATATAACTAACTCGGAACTATACCGGATAACACCATCGTAAGATGCATAACCCGAGCTGTTT
>NW_003299093.1:593656-595949 GCF_000151645.1 Tuber melanosporum | reverse complement strand
CAATTGCCTTAGTTATTGATGAAAATGATGGACTAGATGTAATTCTCATAATAGGCTTGGTAAGAAGTATGGTTGAATGAAAGCATCTGTAGAAGAGACTAGCTAGTGTATGATAGGGCATGGACCTGAGTAGTTGAGTATGCTAGATCATCTTAGCAGATAATGAATTACAGTATTTAAAGCAGACCACTGACCTCTGAAGAAATGATCATTGCTTTCCCTCTATTTTTTCCTACATCATGCACGAACACCAAACACCAACATGTTATTCGCCTTTCCACTGCCACTCATTTCCTAGCCATTAGGTTATGAGCCCAGCGAGTTATCCAGGCAAATATCCAACAACAATTTCCTCTGAAATGCCACAGATCATTAAATTGACTCCTTCTACAAGAACCCTTTTCTGGTCAACCTGTTCTCTGAGGAAGTAAAATGTCTTTTCTACTGATCCTCCTTTATTCGACAGGATGAATAAACAAGAGAGTTCATCCTCGCCTACAGGTATGAGCTTTGCCAAGCTTGACAGTATAAACTATCGTATATGAGTTATGCATATGACAGATCTTCTCCAATGAGAAGGTTTGTCGGATTTAACCAAGGAGGAGGAACCTATTTTACTAAGACCAATTCCAAGTCCATAGGATACGAGTGATGCAGAGTATGAAAAGAGACTGGATTGATACCAGATGCAGAGAAGAAGGGTTCAAAAGGCTGTTGGAACTCTTCATTTAGCGATGATGGATGCAATCGCGATAGGCTACTATAATCCTGTTTAGTCTACCCCGGTGAAAGTCTGGCAGGATGTCAATTCCAAATACGAAACCGCTACATCTTACGATACCAATCATTTTCAACGCCAACTCTATGACTGCCGCCTGGAATATGAAGGAACTGTATTGGATTACCTGAATAAGATCTGAGAACTTCATGATAAGCTGGCCATGTGTAACCAGATGCCCACACAGGTGCAGCTGATTTTCTACATATCTGAAGGCCTTCCCAAGACTCCAGAGTGGAAAACCTGGACAATGGTAGCTAAAAGATTGTTACCATTTCTGACATCGCTGGCTGGATATGATAAGTTGAAGACTCTTTTAACAGCATATGAAGTGGAACTTCGGCGAGAAAGTTCAATAACTCCTGGACGGGCTCTCTTTACAAAAAATGGTACTACTCAGTCTATGTTGCAAGAGCAAAACCAGTACCAAAAGTCAACATAATGACGTAAATTACCAAATGGGAAAGAAGCATACAACAACTCTCGCTTTGCAGGCAATTGTCACCATTGTGGCAAGAGAGGTCACAAGAAGTGTGATTGCTGCTTGAGAGGTCAAGAAAGAGGTAGAGATGAAAACAGGTGAAATAAGTTCGGAGGAGGACAAAGGAGCTTTGCAAGGGATAAAAGGGTTAGTATGATGGAGGAGCAGGTCTGGTTGTCAGCAGAGATGAAGGAGGAGGCAAGGGTTAACTCCACAGGAAAAGTAGAAGAAAGGAAGGAGGAAGGGATCTCTGCTAATAGGCTGTTGAATGTAGAGGAGGTAATGGAGGATGTAGTATGGGTACTAGATTCAGGGTGTACGAATCACATAACCCAATCCCAAGAGGCATTTCTCGAGTCCACCTATGTACCACTTACGAAAAATAGGAGACAGATGAGAACTGCGACAGCAGAGCTAGTTTCTGCTACTGGAATTGGCTCAGTAAGGATTAAAATCTGGACTCTGACAACTGGAAGCACAACTGTACTACTTACTAAAGTTCATCATGTGCCCAAGGCAGGAGATACTAGCCTAGTTTTAGTGAGCCAGCTAATGCGAAAAGGATGTCACATATCTTTTTGTGAGAAGAAGGCTGAGATCTATCGGGATGGAGTTTTAGTTGCAGTTGCAGAGAAAGTTGATCGTCTTTACACCTTAGTCACCAAGGTCAATTCTCCAGAAGCTAGATATCTGGCTTCAAATTTGGATCCTTCCTTGACAAATCTCTGGTACTATCGGTTGGGACACCTCCATATGCAAGCAGTTCTGAAGATGAGTTGCAATGGAATAGTTCAGGAAATGCCGACACTCCTGCGAATAGTAGTCAGAATCATTGTTCGATATGTCTAATGGGAAAAATGACCCGAATACTGTTTAAGCCCGTGAAACAGCGAACCACCAATCCATTAGAGCTCATTCACTCTGATCTTTGTGGTCCCATGAAGCACAGATCTTTTGGTGGTTGCCATTATTTTATGCTCCTGGTAGACGACTATACCAAGTTTACAGTGGTTTATTTTTTAAAGTACAAGAGC
>NW_003299093.1:585553-592782 GCF_000151645.1 Tuber melanosporum | reverse complement strand
TGGGACTGATGCCTCATCCGCGCTCGCGTTATGGCGAGCTAAGGTGGGCATAGATATTACTTTAATGGTCGCTGATGGACCTAGCTTGATTAAGGCAGCGCTAGAGGGAACAGACCGCCTGCATTGGATTGAAGCGATAAATTCAGAATTGGAGTCCCTCGAGAGAGATGGTACTTGAAATGTTTTACCAGTAATGGAATCATCTCATGCTATACCATCCATCACAACATGCATGGTACTTCAAGAAAACCTTGGAGAAGATGGGAGAGTTGTACAATATAAGGCTAGACTTGTAGCTCATGGATTTTGACAAAGACCTGGTGTTGACTTCAATGATACATACAGCCCTACTATTTCTTTTGCTGGAATTCTGATAGTACTCTCAAAAGCCACTGCAGAAAATAAAGAAATTATCCAATTGGACATTGTTACAGCCTATCTTGAAAGTGAGCTTAAGGAGGAGATTTACATGTGACTCCCAAAAGAATTTGGAATTTTGGTTGATGGGAAGGTTATTTTGCAGAAAAACAATCAATCAAATCAACATAATGGCTCAGATATGGGTCTTACTGTTAGGTTGAGATGCAGTTTATATGGACTAAAACAGTCAGGGTGTAACTGGTACAACACCTTAGAGTCATACTTTGTCAATAAGATTAGGATGCAAAGGTACAAATTTGATGCGGGAATTTATACCTATGATTCGAGTGCGATAATTATTGCTTGGGTCAATGACATTCTGTTAGTGGGAACTGAAAGTGAGGTGGAGTCAATGAGGTTGTCCATCCGGCGGAGGTTTGAGATTAAGAACTTGGGTGATGTTAAGTTTTTTCTAAGTATGCTGGTGGAGCGTGACCATCAGCAGAAGCAAATCTACCTCAGTCAAAGAGCATACTTGCAGAAACTCTTAGGTAAATTTCCGATGGAGAACTGTAAAGGTTGTGCAACCCCAACAGATGCAAAAGTCAAACTTCATAACAGAACTGAAGATGAAGCCACAGTTGACAAAAACTCTATCAGGAAGCTGTAGGTAGTATTCTATACGCAGCAATAATAATACGTCCAGATATAGCATTCTCTATCGGACCTTCTGGCCATTTCTCTTCCGACCCCTCAAATATTCATTGGACCGCAGTGATGCGGATTTCACTGGTGATGTAGATGGGATGAAGTCTACAAGTGGTTTTGTGATCCTTGATCACTATGGAGCTATTGTACACTGGAAATCCCAATGTCAAAGAACAGTAGCCAAGTCAACTGCCGACGCAGGGTTCAATGCCACAGCACAGGCAGTGGAGCAAGGAATTTGGTTACAAAAGGTACTGGGAGAGCTTTATGGCAAAAATATTGATGATGAGATACCTGTTTTGATGGTTTTTAATGATAATCAGGCTTGTATAGCCAGTCTAATGAATGGTGAGTTTAAGGCCTCAATGTGTAATGTAGGTGTTAAGTATTTTTGGTTGAGAGAACTTGTTAGAGAAGAAGAGGTTGATATCTCTTATCTTAGAACTGAGGATATAATTGTGGATGGATTGACTAAAGATCTGGAACGTGGAAAATATCAAGGATTTGCTAAGATATTATCATCATCTAATTAGTACTATTGTATTATATAAATCTCTACTCAATTTCTTTTGTATTTATGATTATACTTATGTTATAAAATTACTCAATATTGTGTTTGGAGAAAGGTTCAAGGGTTTTACCATATATGTATATGCTATGGAACATTAGGTGGAGTGATAAACTAGATGTAATTCTCATAGCAGGTTTGGTAAGAAGTGTGGTTGAATGAAAGAATCTGTAGAAGAGACTAGCTAGTGTATGATAGGGCATGGACCTGAGTAGTTGAGTATGCTAGATCATCTTGGCAGATGATAGATTCCAGTATTTAGAGCAGACCATGGACCTCTAAAGAAATGATCATTGCTTTTCCTCCATTTTTTCCTACATCATGCACGAACACCAAACACCAACGTGTTATTTGCCTTTCCGCTGCCACTCAGTTCCTAGCCATTAGAAATGATCAGTTTCATCTGCGTGTTGTATCTCCGAAGGTTGTCGTAATCACAACTCTATTTTAGTCACCTGACTTTAATCTTCCCTAACTCCTTACCCTACCGATAGTTGTCTTCCAAATGGCTTCCTAATAATTCACAGGAAGTTATCCTACCATATTGACAATTATTCCCTTTGTCAGCAATCCTTGGTTGCTTTGGGTAACAGGATTTCGATCACTGTTGTAGTAAGGGAAGTTGTCTTTGTACCTACCATGTGTTCTGAAACCTGGTTGCAACACTCCTTGAAGTCTAATAACCTCTATAGTAGTGTCTGTCAGAGATCTAGAGTTTTCTAGATATTATATGGTAGGTGTGAATGTATTGGTCTCTTGCTGGAATCCTTTACCATTCGATACCATCTCTTGGTGCGGAAACTTCCCATGACTTACCACCCATGCCAAAGGTATTACATCTTTAAAGCCTTGTAATATTCTGAGCAGTTGACAGATTTACTCCATTCCACTTAGACCTAGCCAAAGGTCCCCTCTTCTATATCCTGCAAACAGGATCTGGTCGGTCAAATGGCGGTGACATATTCAGTGTTATTCTGACAATTTCAATTGTGTGGTATTATAGTCACAGGACGCAACTAAGATTGATATGTATGATAACATGTGGGCCCCATAAGTGGACCAGAGGGACATGTTGGAGACCAGAGATTCCGATTCTGGGTAAGGTTACTCTACTTAGGATGACTCCTGGGTATCAGATCTCCGTATTCCTAACAATGTCTAAAACCAAATGGTTATGAAACTTAAACAGTAACAGGGATGTGAAAATATGTAACCACAATGTATCTACTAATATAGATGGAACAAAACACTAAGGACTTCAGAAACTATTAAGCAACCCTAGATATCTGTTCCAGAATTTAAGACAAAAAGGACCATCATCGGTGTGAAAAGAATGCTACTAAGGCGAAGTAAAGATCGAAATAAGGAAATTACTTAGAACATTCAACCTGATTTTATTTATACTTGTACCGCCAACTCTGGCATGCAACAAGTCCACGGGCTGGGGCTACAGGTTAACGCTATCTGGATACCACTAATCATGAACTAACTAAACCTCGGTTTTTGTACCTCAAACATGCCTGTGCCATGCCTTAACACGAACATTAAATACAAGACTATCAATAGTACAGAAAATCCTCCTCCGTTCAGCTTACCTACGAGCTAAGTTACTTGTACCAAAAAACAAAATTCCACTACTGCTACCTGAATGTGATCCCACAATAACCTTCCCTATAATAAAAGCCTACCAGAGTATCCCGACTCCATGATCTCAGGACACCCACGCTGACCACTCTGACAACTTGCACACTAATTCTAAAACAAAAGAAACATGCAAAACTCCAGTGCATGGACCTAAAGGAAAGCAGTCTTACAGGGAGAGGCTCCCTAGCCGAGTAGGTATGAACTGTCCCAGACAATCCGAAGAGCACTACAGTAGCTATACAATTAAAATATCTGGAGGGAAGGTGCCAGAGAGATCGCATTCCCGAGCAATTGACACTTGGCTAACCCTATCTAGATATTATTCTCCACATACTTCTCAACTCTCTCTAAAGAAGGTAGACACATTCTGGACTCACCCTAGCTACCAGACACAACTAAATACGAATGAGCCCAGGCGAACTCCTCTTCAAAGTCAGGGACAAGTGGTACTGGTGAACATTGATCGCCTTTAACTACATAATTCTTACTTCTCTTCCTCATCCGACTCTCAGGTACAGGTATAGAAAGAGAAGTAGACAGGGCATACTCGTTACCACCCACCACCACAGAGGAGATGCCTCTAGTGGTATTACTCCTACTAGCTACAGGCTTGGCCATAGCAGGCTCAAGGCACCTGCACCCATAAAGGTAGTGATACTATTGTAGTCAGCACCACCACAAAGTTAACTACCCTATCTGCACTAGGAGCATGTACTTCCATCAGCTCTGATCAATCAGGAACTAGTCCATCTATACCAACATTTATAACCACTGTAGTAGATGTAGGCGGAATCATAGCCAGTGTAATATTTTCTCCAGGGAGCTCCTGTGCAGGCCCTTGAGAATTCTCAGGGTCCAGTCCACCCTCCACAACCAAGACCACTATTGCAACTGAAGCGACTAATAGGACAGGCAAAGAGGAGATAACTGTAGGAGCCTCCGTAGTAGTCAGCATAGAAACTAAACTCCAAACTATTTCACATTCAGAGACAAGGGTAGCTAACAGGACATATACTTCCTTGTCAGCTTAATGAAATTGCCAAGAAAAAACAAATATGTGGTGCTGAAGGTGAGAGATCTGGGCCTCTTGAGTGATGTTCTTGTTAACAGTATGAGACAGAACTAGTGACGAATGCAGGGTAGATGTAATGGAGTGGGCGCAGGCTCACCCAGCCATTGTGACTGTGAGGAGGTGGTGTAGACGAACAAATATTAAGATAACTAAAAAGAAGCAGGAACTTTCAGCAAACATTGAGGGTGGGATAACAATGAGGCCCAAAAAGGTGCTCGACATTAAAGACTTCTATCCAAGTGTGAGATAGCAATCATAGGCTCTGATTGGACTACAGTAAGCCTTTAGATTCCATGATGGAATGAAAGTAAGGATGAGGAAATAACTTAGAACAAAGCTTGAAGAGCTTATCCTCCATAGTCCTACCAGCCTCCTTATATTATGCCCTTTTTACCAACCCCAACCCTGCTGACTCGTAACTCTGAGTCATGTAAGACCTCGTCAATAAGTCATATGACTTGAATGAGTCAGATGTGCAAAACCCATGACTCATAATCGAGTCATATCAAAAGCATAATAAATGATAACTGAAGCTGGTCATAAGAGTTGGGTAAGTCCCATGTAGAGGACCTGTAACTCTTAATCATATCATGTATGAAATATAATAAATCATAATATAAACGGGTCATATGACTCAAGTAAGTCAGATGTACAAGACCCATGACTCATAATCCAATCATATGTGAAACATTATCAATTGTAATATAAAGAGGTCATATTACTTGGATGAGTCATATGTATGAGAACTATGACTCATAATTAAGTTATGTGCGAAATCCTGCCACATCTGTGACATGTTGCTAATAATGTCTGCACTATCAGATGATACAGTGTAATCTTCCAACTAGTGGTCTCTGATTTATCGCACTAAATAGTAGGCATTTTCCTAAAACTTTAATCTTCTTAATTATCATTTCAGTAGTCTCTTTCTAATTCACAAATTGGCCAACTTATATATTGGGTACCTCAGCATAATACAGGCTTAATAGACAATGTGTTAACACATTATATCTAAGTTACTACCTATTTGGTCTCCAAAGTCTGAGCAGCTTTCCCTCTATTTCCCTTACATCCAACAGAGTTACCTATAGATGAATAGATATGTTACAGAACGAACTAATATACAATAGCCTTCAGATAGGTATTGGTATCTTATTTATCCCCTATGGTCTCTGAGGTAATGTAGTAGTAGTTGCAGATTATTGTAATAAAATCATCCGGCTACTTTTGGCTTATAGCTTGGGATACCTAACTTTAAACCTAGTAGCTCAGTGTACCTGCAATGGTTTTACTTTGCAGATGTACTCAGAGGTACCCTCTCACATATCCTATGTATAGCTTTCAGTTAGACAGACAGCAATGATATATATTGTGTTATGAAATGTATTTTATTGAAGTAACATTATAGTCATGAAACTTAACTCTTCAATAGCTTGCTAAGGATATGCAGGCCTTATAAAGAGACTGGAGATGAGTGTTGGCAACTCTGATAAATGAGTCTATACATTGACATATACCTAACAGATGTGTAGTTGTTACTGACCTCCAGACCTCTATTACTACTATAGAAATAAGTACTGTGTGGTAAAGTATAGTAATGGTAAATTAACTGTTTCTAAATGTACTATGTTTACATGAAACAAAAATGTAAGCTAAGTATTTTCTACTGTTTAACTTTGAAAACCCCTAGTTGGTAAGAAATTTCAAGAACCAATAAGATTGATGAAAACAACTGTTCCCTCTTATGAGATAAAGGTTCTGCTATTTCTCTTAATTAAGATAATTTCACTATCTTCACAGAACTGGCAGTAGTTATGACCAAGCTAGTAAGAAGTGGGTATAGAATAGTGTGACAAGTAGTAAAAGTATTCTTAAGGAATATTCTTAATTAAGAAAATTTCTTAAAGTGGTTTGCTTACACCAAACTATTACTTGTTATTACCACATCACAATTCCAGGATGTTAAATAGTATGGGGCAGAACTTGTGAAGTATCTTTTTACTACACACACCACAACCTTCAGGAGCTCAGCCAACTGGCGCTGGGGGTCAGGATGAGTAAATCTGTCTAACAAAAGATGAAAAGCATACTGTCACTTGGCTTTGTCTTCTGTACATATCAGAATATTTGTGTTAGGTGGAGACGATCTGTATAGACTCAGAATTGTGGAGGTCAATTGAGATTCATTTGGTAGACAGAGATTTGTCTATGAAGGCTCAAAGAGTAACTCATTTTGTTTATGACTACTAAGAGTACGGTAAAGTAGAATTGAATCATGAAAACAAGATTTTATTGAAAAGATCTCTTCTACGTTGCTGGAAGATATTGAACATCTTGGAAAGTATTTGGATATTTATATTCTACATCTGACTGATTTTGGACTACATCTATCTCTCATACAAATTATGTAATCCTTTAACTTTAACTTCCAATATTGGGAAGTTTCCTTGAAGTATGAACAGCTGGAGACCCTGAAAGCTATCACATCCTCTTTAGTAATTACTATTTTGCTAATTAGAAACTGTACTATTTCCAATAGTAATTACCTAATCTCCAGAGTTATTAGACTTATGACCTAGTTCTCAAGTTGAACTGTATTGGCTCCAATTGTCTCGCCTATTGATGAAATGACCAATTACATCCACAAGTTCTATAATAGCTGACATAGATGCAATCTTCTTACATCGTCTACTTTAAACATCTGTAACTATAATGAGACTCCACAAAGTACTATTACAGTTAGCCATACCTATATCCATACTGGTATCAAGAGACTACCACAGTAGGAATGGTGGCAGAACAGAGTCTACCAAGTAGAGGTAATGCTAGGTTTAAAGGTAACTGTCGCATTACTATTTTTGGGGGGACCGAGCCTCA
>NW_003299093.1:578376-585426 GCF_000151645.1 Tuber melanosporum | reverse complement strand
GCGAAACCGTTATGGCCGGACATGTCACACTGGCTGCAAATTAACTAGGAAGTATGGTGCGAAGTGCTTAAAAGGTGTACCTAAGGGGTGCAATTTTGTAATGCTTGTTAAAAGTAAGGGCAAAGGGTAATAAATGTCAAAAAATAAATTTGAATAACAGTTGTTCAATTCTCAGTGCTAGCAAGGATTTTCATGTAATTTTGACTTGTTATAATAATATTATAGTAAATATAACCTCATATCATAATTAAAACTTTATATTATAGAAAACTTGAATAATAGAGAATTTCTCACTTTCCTCACTCCACATACATCATCCTCAATACACCATAGAGTAAATGGAGCCCTCAGGCTCCAATAACACAGATGGGAATACAGCCAGAAAGCCAGTAATCCAGAATACTGAAAAAAGTTGAAAGTGGAGAGAGAAACGAAAGCAAAAGAATGTATTAGAAATAAAAGTATGGAGTTGTTTTCCTAGTAGACTTAAAAACTAATATAAGATGATAGGATACTGAACTGCCTGAGAGGGAAGTTAGTGCTAATGCACTTCATGTCAGAAAGTGGCGAGAATGCGAGAAGGAACGCCTTGTACAGCTTCAGCAAGCATCAGTAGCCGAGAGGCGCACACCTCCAATTGTGGAAGTGACCTCTCCGGCCGGTACTGAGACAGCTATCACCCATAGAGAGAGTCTTAGTGAGTACTATAAGAAATGGCCAGACCGCTTGAGACCACAAAATCAAGCATGTGAGAGGAGATTGGAAGTTTTAGAAGCAGCAAAGAAGTCAATGGTAAAATTGATTACCTACCATAAGAGCAAGCATGCCCATTGCCCAGTTAGAAAGAACTTTACTTGGCATGTCCAGGTGTATCAATTCTTGAAGTTGCAAGTTAAAAATGAGAGGGAGGCACTGAAGGGAGAGGATTTGTTCACTGGAGGGACCAGTATCTTACAAAAGCAAAAGATAATGGCTCAGAAGGTGGCAAATGGAGGTGGATGGGGGAGGAAAGTGATGGAGCAAATTATGCAGCATGAAGTATTATGGGTCACTAAACGGCAGGTTCCAGAACCACATAGTAGTATTCATCGTAAAATACTCAGTTTACTCGATGATGCAAAGACCCTGTTAGTTGTTAGGCAGTACATCCAGATGGTCGGTGATAGTAAGTTGATTCTGGTCTGGTTTTTAATAATAGGAGAGAGCATATATTAACATAGCAGATAGATATAGAACTTACATTCCATGGATTAGCAACTGCTATAGCTGAACCTTGGAAGAGGATGAGAAGTGACTCCGGAATATCGAACCGGTCTACCAACAATGTGACTCGACAGGTCAAAATGACAATAGCCTCTTCAACTGCAACCAGATGGCTGAAGAAGTTGGAATTCAAGTTTAAGGAATATCGAAAGAGAATATACAATGATGGCCATGAAAGGCCTGATGTTTGCAAGTATAGCGATGAAGTTTTCCTTCCTTGCATGGCCAGCCATGAATCCCAATTCATGAAATGGGATGCAGATTTAGATATTATCCCAAATCCTGCCCATGAATCCAGTAAGATACAACCCCTTATTCTTGTCATGCAGGATGAATGCACCTTTAATTCGAATGATGGTCGATACTACATTTGGGGGCATGAGGAGCATAAACCATTGAGAAAAAAAGGACGTGGTCAAGGCCTACATGTTTCTAATTTTCTTACTCCAATTGGATGACTTGGGGATGGTGATGCATGTGCTACAATACAATGCAGTGGTGATACTTGGTGGAATAGAGACAGATTACTTGAACAAATTGTGAATAAGGCAATACCAGCTTTTAAAGTACAGTTTCCTGGATGCAAGGTACTATTTGCCTTTGACAATACACACAACTATCTCAAATATACCACTGATGCATTGCGAGTTTCTGAGATGAATCTAGAACCTGGCAGAAAGAATGTGAAGGTAATGCACAATATTTTCGTTCTAGATCCTAACTATCCCAATGGAGGCTTTATACAGTCCATGACTTTTGCAGATGGTAGACCTAAAGGTCTTAAGACAGTTCTGACTGAGAGTGGTCTCTGGTCACAGAATAGACAAAGGTTTCTGGTATAATATTCTACTTGGTCCACTATTGGTAAGAGCATGAAGCCAAATCCACGCTGCTTGGCGGGTGGGGCCTGATGTGCTCATGATCTTTTAGATATGCAGCCTGACTTTCAGAACCAGAAGAGTCAAATTGAGGAGGTTATCTTAGCTGCTAGGCATGAAGTCATTTTCTATCCTGCATTTCACTGTGAACTCAATTTTATTGAGTATTTTTGGGGTGCTGCTAAGGTATATACAAGAAAGAACTGTGGGTATGACTTTGAGTCTTTGAAAAGACAGTTTCCTACTGCCTTAGCTGGGGTATCGAACAAACTTATCTGGAAGTATTGGGCTTGTACTGAGAGAATTATGGAGGCATATCACCAAAAGGTAGTTTATAGTTCTCCTGACTATACTAACATTGTAAATAAGTGATATAAGTCTCATAGATGGGTTAGTAATATGTAAATAATCAGTTAGCAGCATTTATCTGCTTTCTTGTCAAGCTAGAGTGTGTATTTTAACATTAAAACAAATAATATCTTTTATAAAAACTAGTTGTGAGTACAAATTAAACATATGATCTTCAAAAAAATGATTTTGATATTTATAACCCCTTACCCTTACTCAAAACAAGCATTACAAAATTGCACCCCTCAGGTACACCTTTTAAGCACTTCGCACCATACATAAGTACTAGTAAGAAGCAGTAGTTACCCAACTGGGTAGGGTAATCCAAGCAGTTAATTTGAAGATTACTATATATTGTTTGACAGTGAGTCCAAGTAGAGTTACCCTATATTTGAATTAGAATTACCCTACTTTAGATTATGGGTTACTCTTCTATGGAGTGAAATTACCCTACCTTGTAAGTAAATTGTTACACAGTACTTTGGAGGAAGTTACTAAATTGTTTATCATATGAAACTACTAAGGATGTTTGAATCACAGGATATGCAAATCACTTCTGCACAATGAGTTGAGTTCTGAACACACTGTACCTTAGAGTACTAGTAGCTAAAACTCCCCTCTGGCCCGGTTATAAGTTTCTAGTATCATGTACTATAGCTTGGAGAGTTACTCTAAGTCTAGTAAAGATCTCTCAAGTGAGATGCTCTAGTAACACTAAATAGGCTCAGGCTATCAGGTTGACTGGAAGCTGTCCACAGGAGATGTGACTGGGTAGAGGAGAACTGGAAGAATGGTCTCCAGGTAGTTCATTGTAAGACAGACCAGAACTGATAGAGTAATACCACTTTGAAGTTAGAAGTAGCATGTAAGGTTACCAGAAACCTATAGGTGAGGTAACTGAAGTCTATTACCCTGAAAGTGTAATAGTATTCGAAAATCCTTAAGGACTGTAAGTCACTATCTTGAGGTCATGATAAGGACTACTTCTAGGAGAGCTGACTGTGGGTAGTACCTATTAGTTGTCAACCTTGGAAGGAGTCTATCTGGAGAGGTAAGTGGCCATCATCTAAAATTATATAGAATAGAGTAGAACTGCATAGATGTTTAGGGGCTGCAGATGCTTATAGAAGACTAAGTGTATATAGATAGAGAGTTTCACAGTTGGTACCATATCTGTTCGGGCATGTCAGCTCACCACTGACATATCTGCGATATGATGAGGTTTTACTCCTACAAATACATTGTAGATGCAGAAGCGAAAACACTTATATGGTATAGATGTTAGCAAACTACACCATAGTCTAGTTTACTACTGAGGATCTTTGGTCTGGCCCGTAGTGGTTGGCTAGACAGTGCAAGCGAGTTGAGTACTCATGAACACAGAGTAGCGATGATGAGTAACATGCAGTTTATGAAATCTACTTAAGTATAAGTGAGTTCGCCTCTACTTTGGTAATCAACCACCTTGCAAGATAGGGACTTAATTGCATAAAGCTGTCGCTTAACCATATTAGGCTTTACCACTTTCTTTCTTCATATCCTACTTTTGATACATTAAACTATTATTATATTTACTTCCAAAAGAATTCATATCAGGGCTGTCGCAACCTGGGAATCTATTTTCACCGAGGAAGTCCTATTACAGTAACTACTGATTCAATCAATAGATATCTTCTAAGTAATTTCTTACAGATTTGCTGCATGCTATTCTACCAGTTTGACAGATAATCCAGTGATCGGCAAAACCTGGTTGTCCTAGGTAGCCACATATTGATCTTTCATTGATATCATTAATAATTCCTGAAACCACTACACTTTTTCTGACATAGTTATAACATACTGAGAAGTCTATTCGCATTTTTAATAATGCTTTCTAGGAGTTCTAAACCCTCTCAATTATCGTAGTATAAACTAGAATATGTTGACTTTTGATAGAGAACCTCTATCATTAAATTTCATATCTTTGTACAAAAATATCCCATTACCTACAGTCTAGGTTAAAGATGTCGCATCTTTAAAGACTAGTAATACTCTAAGAAGTTGATGGATTTACTTCTTTCTATTTCCACAACCTAGCCGAACATTTCCCCTCATATTTCCTATGAACAGGATCTAGTTGGCAAGAGTGTAGCGACATATACAGTAATATTCTGATACATTCAAATCCGTGGCAATATAGTCACAGGATTGAACTAAGATCTATAAGTATGATGATGTGCATGCTTGTCAGAAGGCTGGACAGGAGTGTTGGAGACCAGAGATTCTGATTCTGAGTGAGATTACTCTACTTAGTGTGGTTACTGGTTATCAGATCCTGGTACTCCTAACAATTTAGTCCTGGAGAGTCTGGATAGTTTTGAAAAAAGGTAGCCAGACTTGCAAGTCAACAACTAGAAAGCCTTTCGAAAGATCTATCTCAGATGACACAGATGATGTTGGATGACTAGGCAACTTTGATGGTATCTTGTTCCAGTGAAATTGGAACTGCTCAACCAGATAGTGGGTATGAGCAGTTAATAGAGCAGTGGAAGTAATGAGGAGACTCAGTACATATATCTATACTCTCACGATGTTAGGTTAAAGTCCATCGCAAGAATTATGATATATCTTTCATCAATCAGGAAACTAATTTCTATTTCTCTTTGTTTTAGAGTAGTGATGACTATGGATTAGTAAAACTAGCTATTACAAGCTCAGAACTTTCTGAGATGGAAAGGGCTCATAGTGAAATTCATCACCATAACATGATATTTACACTTACAGGTAAGTGGAGCTTTGAGGAAGTACTAGTATCGCTTGACACTTTAGGAAATGGCAGTTTGCCAATTGCAAGCAGTCTAGGTGATTCTGATATTGAAGTGGTGAGAAGTTCTAATGTTGTTCTATCAAAAAGCAAAGTAAAAGAAAAAAAGTTAAAAGGGTTAAAGGCAAAGAGAAGGAAGATTCGAGATCAGAAAAAGAATTTAGATTAAGAGATTACTGCAGGAAATATTGGGTTAACGAAGGTATTGGACAAAATAGCCAATAGGTTACTAGGACAAGGAGGAAATAATGAGTAAAAGAAAGAGAAGGAGCTACAAGTTCAAATGAATTCCAAAGTAGGATGGGAGATTACAGGTCAATTTACCTCTATTGTAAGGTGTATGGATAGGTTGAAGCAGAAGCAAGAGGGAATTGATAAGACTCATGTACTATTACAGTCTAATACTGCAACTATTCTTGATTTATTGAAATCTGGTTTTACTTCTTCCTAGATTTCAATACAGGTTTTTTCAAACTTATTCTCTAAATATAAATATTCATCCACTGATAGTAGATCTATTTCAAATTTTTCTGAAGTCTGATTCCCTCCATGGAGGCAGATATAGCAGTTTGTAAGTAAAACTATTATCAACTAATAGGCAGTAACAGGAGAGAGGTAAAGTTTCAAACTATGTTTAAATGTAGCAAAAGACTAGTAGTTCACTATATGTACAAACACTCATTCTACTACAATTCTATGTCCTAACATGACAATATCTACTGCTTTCAGGGCTGGTATCATATCCTCTCCAGAAAATGAGCCTATTCTTTCAAATGCTGGAGAATAAGTGCCATCACCATAAACATACAAGGCCTCATTACCAGATTCCATAATTTTCTCCAGCTGGTCAGCTACATTTAAGTATTCCTACAAAATTCAATCTCCAATTAGGACTGGAAATGACCCAGCTAAGCTACTCAAAAGTCTATTGCAGATCATAATACCCTGAAGCTTAGTCTTATGTGCCTTTTTGAAACCTGAGTGAAAACTTAGTGGATCTGTTAGGCAGAGAGGATCCATATAGACTCGGAATCATCTAGGCCAATCGAGATTTGTTTATGGAAATGGAGATTTGTCTAAAAAGGCTCAAATAGGTTACTTGTTTCATTTATAACTCTTAAGAGTAAAGTGAAGGCCAATAAAGTAAGATCGAATTGGATAACAGATTTTATCTTATTAAAATCTCTTCTCCATTACTTGATAATATCTAGAAACTTGAAAAGTAGTTCGATATTTATATTCCATATTTAAGTGTTTATGGACTTCATCTATCTTTTATACAAATTATGTACCTCTTTAACTCTAACTCGTAACCTCATGTATTCTCCTGAAGTGTGAAGACTAGGAGATCCTGAAAACTATCACACCCTTTTCAGTAATTACTGTTACACCAATTGGGAACTGCACTGATTCAAATAGTAATTATCCGACTTTCAGAGTTTATCAGACATATGGCCTAATTCTCAAAGTGAACCACATTGGCTCCAGTTGTCTTTCTTATTGATGAAATGATCAGTTTCATCAGCAGGTTGTGTCTGCAGGAGTAGTCGTGGACGCAACATTCTTTAATCACTAACTTTAAACCTTTAAAACTCCTGATTAAACTTACAGATATCCTCCAGACGACTTCCTACTAATTTGCAAGAAGCCATTCTATGAATTTGACAGATAATCTCTCTTTTGGCAACTCCTAGTTATTTATAGTACTGGGGCATTGGTTATTTTTCAGTATTCAGATTAAGTCTCGCAACTATCTTC
>NW_003299093.1:575435-576865 GCF_000151645.1 Tuber melanosporum | reverse complement strand
ACTGATGAGGGTGAGAATCTTTTGGTAAACCTGGAGTCTATGTATGAGACAATTTCTAATAGTAAGCCATGTAACTTCCATGTTTCCTTTATAAAAACTGTAGCCGGATCTCTTTCACAGTAGCTGTTTCTTCTAATCTGATAATATGGGCTATTTTTGTATACCTGTCAACTATTACCACAATCTGGGTGCATCTTTTACTCTGTGGTAACTGCATAATAAAGTCTACAGATATTGATGTCCACACTATATACCCTATCAACAGTAGTTGTAGTAGATCATATTTTGCATAGTGTGGCAATTTGCTATATTGATAATTGTTACATGACTTTACATAATTGTTTATCCAATCTGCCAGGCTTTCCCAATAGAAGTTTCTGATAATTATTTTGAGAATTTCTTCATCTCAAGTGTCCCACTATTTTATCATCGTAATATCCTTAAGCTATTATGGTGTAAAAGTCCTGGCTTTTTAGTATGAGTGATCTTTAATTCTAATGCAGCAGTTCATCAAAAAAGTCCAGTTCTTACAAAAGGATTTGCCATTATCACATAACTTTTCCAACTCCTTTCTTCTCTTAAATAATTCTTTGAATCTCTGAAATTCCTTTTAGAATTTATTCCTGAAAATCAGGGTTGAATTTCCTTAATTCCTTGTAGGCTTGTATAGCGCTGGTCATAAGGCTTCACTCAGGTACTTCGACTATATCATACCAGTATATATTCTAATCCATTGATGCATTAGCCGGCTAACTACTAGTTCCAATTCTCAGATAGCTATAGCTCTTATTACGATGTCTGTGCTGCCAAATCCTGCTGTTTCTCTTTCAGTATTTTCCCAATTTTCTATTTCCTTCATATCTGCAGGATTAATTTTTTCTATTCCTAGCTGGACGATTTAATTGCTGGCCATGATGTGACAGTCTGCATCTCAATAGCTGAATAGTAACACATTGAGTTCACCAGTATAATCTGAGTGGACTACACTGGCCACTGTGGAGATACTACTTCTCACTACTAACCTACTCTGGGAAGCAATTTATCCATAAGTTCTGAATCGTAGCCTACTTCTCACTACTAACCTACTCTGGGAAGCAATTTATCGATAAGTTCTGAATTGTAGCCTGATTGCAATGCCATTTCCAATAACCAATTATCCCCTTATTAGAACTATTCCTTTTTGCATAGTGTAGAATATATAGCCCGCTGCTATTCTTGAGACCTTAGTTGGTAACCTTTCTCTTGTATCTAACGGTTTTTCCCAAATTACAGTGTCTAACCCATTCCAGTTCCTGTCTTCCTATATATCTCCAACACTATTGTCCTTCGTTATACCAATAGTTATTAGGCATACTTTGAATTTCTCCTTCTACTGTTCTCATTACTGAACTGATTTGTAAATGTTCTAGCTTCAAGAGCACCTATTCAAG
>NW_003299093.1:551213-574033 GCF_000151645.1 Tuber melanosporum | reverse complement strand
TTATCATTACAGCATATACTCCAATGCTAGTCCTTCCAGACTTAAAGCTAGACTTTAAGTTTTTTTCTTCCAGCTCTTCACCAGGTCTAACTCTGACCTTTCTGCCTGTTGGATTTGGATCATAAACAATGGTGGCTTCATCTACAAAAACAACCCAATTCCATGCCCCTTTCCAGTTCCTCCTTCTCCTAGCAAACTCCCTTTTTTTCTCCTTTTGTCCTTTTCTCTAAAAAGGCTTTTTCCTAGGTCTCAGAAGCTTAAAACTAGCTTCTGATATAATCTTATCAATAGTGGTTTTATCAAGACCAATATTCACTTTTTTGGTAATGTCATGTAATGCTCAATTAGGCTTGGCATCAATAACTGACTCCACTATGTTTCTTTTTATATCAGTAATCTTGATTGGTCTTCCACCTCTTTTTGCATGGTGAGTGTTTCCACCCCCATATTTAGCTCTTTTGACTACGGACAGAACAGCAGACTTGGATACACCTAAAGACTTTGAAATTTTGTCATATCCCATATCTGTATATTAATACAGAGTATAAATTTCCTTATTCAGGTCTTCTCTTACTCTTAGATTATGTGGAGGGGCCATGGTGAGGAGGGTTGTTGTGGTGATGAGATGTTGCAGGGTTGCATCTCAGAGGTATGAAAACTTTCCGGATACGATAGTACTCATGTATATCTCATAGACAGCTATTGTATAGCCTAAAAATTCCACTTCTTTGACATGAAAGAATAACTTTTTTATTGAAATTGCAAGCTGGAAATCTGCTAATCTTAATTGTACTTTTATTCACTGTTTGTCATGTTCTTTCTCATTTTTTGAATAGATACCAATATCATCTAAATAGCAGACGACTTCTTGGTTCAGAACTTCACTGAGAACGTTATTTATTTTGTCTTGCAATGTTGCTAACGCATTGGCTAATCCGAATAGCATGACTTTATATTCCTTATGTCCATATTTTGATCTGAAGGCCATTTTGCACTTATCCTCTTTCTTGATTTAAATGTGGTTGTAACCATCTTGTAGATTAATTTTAAAAAAGATGCTTATTCTTGCTATACAATCATGCAACTCTAATATCAATAGTAGTCGATGCTTGTTCAAGATAGTTATCTTGTTCAGATTTTGGTAATCTACTACCAGTTGTAGTCTCCCATCGGTTTTTGATGCAAAAGGGCTTGGAGTACCAAAAGGCCATTGGCTTTGCCTAATCTTTCCTTACCGTAATATATCATCAAGATATTCTCATAGTAATTTAAGTTATTTATCAAACAGAGGATAAATAGATCTCCTAGAGGGTTTTACTCCTTCAACCAATTTTATTACATGATTGAAAGTCTTTCTTAGTACTAGTTGTGCCACTCTCTGTGGGAGAAATTAGTTCTTAAATTTCTATCAGTACTACAGAAGAGAATGAAAATTGATTTAGTTAGGATCTTCTACGGTTCCAATCTGTTGGATCAGTATAGCATTTTCACCTCAGGCAACTGTCCAATTGTATTTGAACATATATGCTATTCTTTAATCTTTCTCTTCCACATAAGTCTTGCATTTAGAGTTCTTAAATTTCCATTTCAGAGGTTCCTCAATGTTGAATTGGAGGTATTCTGAATGCGACTACACAAAAGCAATTATCATTCCATAGTCCCGCGCTACTGCGATTTTGCATGCAACTTCAGACAAGTGTTTGTTTTGTCTAATCTCAAGCCAAATAAGATAGATATAGAACTTTCATCCAGATGAAAATGATATCCCATCAAAGCTGTGAATACTGACCAGATACATGTGTTCAATGTGCCAAAACCTACATGATATAACTGTCCCAAGGGACATGCTTATATCTATATTATTAACTTGAAAAAACAATATTACAAAATATAAGTACTATTAGATTCAGAATCTAATGTGTTCCTAATCAACAGAGAACTCAAAAAGAAATAAAAGATTGTGTTTATAGAGAGACTAAATCTTGAGGTAAGGTGTCGAATCATTACTCTGTCACTTTGACATGTCTGTAGTTTGAGAACTGGGATGTTTGTTACTGTACCTGCACAATTTCGACTATTCAGGTCTCCTCCAACAAACTGGTTTCCTACTAAACTTAAGTAATCCTTAAATCCTACTGAGCATTTCACCAATGCACTATGTGGTGTACAACCAATTCTCAGGCTAGATACCTCCTTATTTCTCTCCTGCCTCAAAGTCTCCATAGTAATGGGTCCAACCACCTATTGATTTACTATTATCTCCTCTGATCCTTGTCTCTTAATAACTAGTTTGATCAATAAACTGAGAGTTTGATAAGCATGTGCAATATAGAGGTATTCTCGGTAATGACCTTAAGGTTCATTTTCCCAAATATGTATTCTGCAACTCTACTATAGATCTTCCAGGTATTGATCCTAATACATATTATATGTTGACAAAATTAACCGCAATTCAACAATTGGTGGCAACCTATACCTCTTCATCACCCCATATACTCAACAGTACCTAAAAATATTGCTCTAAGTCAACCAAGAAAAAACAATTCTGCTCAATTCTTTTTCTCAATAAACTATACCTCACATTCTTCAGTCATGCCAAAAAAGCTATTCCCACCATACATCTCTCTGAGTTTGCTAGGGGAGGATTGTTGGATTACACAAGCTTTAGATGAGATATCAGTAAGTTTCCCAATATGTGAATATTCCCTACACTACTTTCAGAGACAGAATTGCAAATGGACATTAAGAGGGTAAGGAGAATAACGATAGAGGAAGATATCTTAAAACTACCAAGTTATAGGATGATGCTATAGTGGAGGAAGCTTTTAATAATTGCCATACTACCTATTCTGACATTGCTGAGCAAGTTGCTCCCAATGTTTCTAGTAGGACAGTAAGGAGAAGACTTGAAAAAAAGCATCTTAGAAAGTAGATGGCACAAGAGAGAGTTTATTTAGATGTGAATCTAGCTCAAGAGAGATTGGAGTCAGCATTAGCTCATAGGTATTGGACAAAGGAGACGTGGAGAAGGAAGGCAATATGGGGGAATGAGGTAGCTGTGAACAGGGGAGAAGAAAAGAGGAGAAAATAGGTTTCCAGATACTTATATGAGAAATGGAATGAGGATTGTGTTGAGCCTAAGGCTAAGAGAGGAGAGAGAGGGATTATCCAGATGATGACTGGTTGTTTTTATAGTCAAACTCATGGTTTTTTTTTGCCTGTTTTTCCTGATTCTTCTTCTGCTAGGTATGAAGTTACTGGGAAGTCAATTATTGATGTTTATGAACATTACAATTTTCTAAGAATATGGGAGAATATCAGAAAAATATTTGGAGAAGAAGAGGTATTTTTTATCATTGACAATACTAAGACTCACTTGCCTTTTAGGAGATGGCTCAGAGGGTAAGGAATTACACTGATAGAAATTCCTACCAATTCAACAGATCTCAATTCAATTGAAAATATTTGGTCTCTGGTGAAAGGTAAGCTTCACAAGCACTACCCTGAGCTATATCTTATAAAGAGTGATGTTAATGTGGTAAAGAAGGCAATAGTAGAGGCCATCACTCATTGTTGGAAACTTCTTGACCCAAACATTTTTAATACTTTAGTTGGATCAATGGTGCATAGAATAGAGGCACTTATTAAGGCTGATGGATGGTATACCAAATATTAATTTCTACTATGTATTTACATCTTTTAAATTTTTTTTTTTTGTTTTCATGATAGTGGATTGGTAGGTGGGTGTAGTTGTCATTGCCGAAGATTTTCCTCTGTTGAATCACAGTTAACTTTGTCCATGCACAATAATATAATCTTTGATATCATCCATTACCAACCCTATGATAAACTGGAACTGGAAATGCTTATATATATGATTAATGTAATAGGTAGTGTCTTTGGAGACTATACTACTTATCTGTTACTTGTCTAGGTACTTGAACTATCTTCTCTTTTTAATGCACAATATTTCCAGGTCTTATATCTTCTAGATCTGAGACCTCTATAATTTTTTGAATGACTAAAATTTAAGTATATTCATTTGACCACATGGTGGAGGTCTTCTGTCCAAGAGCCTACTAGTATATCTGTTCTTATAGAAATTGGTATGGAAAATACTGTGACCTTTTTTTGTTTTCAGTTCTCGTGGATCAAAACAGACTACCTGATTGTCATTGTTACTGGTACCTAAGTTCCGTAACTAATATTAGCCATACTCCTGAGGGTTGCCTAACTCTGTTCTTACTCTACAAGTTGATACTATGGGGACATCGACTACTCAAATGCCATCACCATTGGTGCCATTTGAAATAACTTTAGTTATTTTCTCCTCTTTGCCTAATTCCCAACTGTTATTTATTACTTCTTAATGTTTGGGTTCCCGAGACATTTCTGGGATGTTAGACTATTGCTACCATCCGAGGTCTTGGTGTCTTTATCTGTTAGGTGGAGACAGCTTGAGAGACTTCAGGGTTGTTTAGGCCAATTGAGATTCATTTCTGTAGACGGAGATTGTCTAGGAAGGCTCGAACTTTACTCATTTCATTTATGACTATTAGGAGCAAAGTAAAATAGGTAAAGAAGGATAGAATCGTAAAAACACTATTATATTGTTAATGTCTCTTCTCCATCGCTTGATGATGTCTAAAGCTCGAGAGGCACTTCAATATTTATATTCTGCATCTGAGTGTTCGCGGACTACATCTATTTATCATACAACTATGTACTTCTTCAATCGTAATTCGCGACGTCGAGTTTTCTTCCAAGGTGCAAACACCTGTGGACCCTGAAAACCATCACATTCACTTCGGTAATTACGATATTTCTTCTTAGGAAGTGTGCTGTCTCCAATAGTAATATCCCAATTAGCAGAGTCTTTAGACTTATGGCCTAGTTCTTAAGTCGAACTGAGTTGGCTCCAATTGTCTTCGCCATTGATAAAATGATCAGTTTTATCCACTGCTATATCTGCAAAGGTGGTTGTCATTACAACCATCGTTGGTCGTCTGACTCCGATTCTTTGTAACTCCATACCCAACCCATAGACTTTCCTTGGATGACTTCCTATTAACTCGCAGGAAGCTATTCCACCAGATTGGTAATTAATCCCTCGGTCGGCAACCCTTGGTTACTCTCTGGATAGTAGGTTTCAGTAACCATTGTAGTATTGAGAATTACCTCATGGCTACGACATATTCTGAAACCCAGTTGCAATATTCCATGAAGTTAGTCGGCTTCTTTGGTAGTGTCTTTTGGAGTTCTAGACTCTTCTGGTAAATGTAAATGTATTGGTCTCTAGTAGAGATCCTTTACCATTTGATACCATCTCTTTGTACGAAATCGTCCCGTTACTTACGGCCCATGCGAAAGGTATCGTGTCTTTGAAGCCAAGTGACTCTCTGAGTAGTTGACGGAATCACTCCGTTCTACTTCCCCTGGCCTAGCCGAAGGTCCCCTCCCATATATCTCGTGAATAGGATCCGGTCAGACAGACGGCCACGACGTATATGGTGCTATCCTAACCCCTTCAATTATGTGGTAATATATTCACAAGACACCACTGAGATTGATACGTATGATGACGTGCAAGCCCAGTAAGGGAGCCAGATGGGGGTGTTGGACACCAGAGATTCTGATTCCGTGTGGGGTTACCCTACTTAGGGTGGTTCCTAGGTATCGGGTTCTAGTATTCCTATCATTATTGGGCAATCTAGTACCCTCTTTCTAGGCACCTTGATTTATCTCCAGCATGTTTTATACTCATAGTTGTCCTTTCCAAAGTATATTTACCATTCTATTTTCTTTCATTGTTTAATGACTGAGAGATTTCTTCGCAGGCCTTTTTGAAGTACTGATGTATCAAGTTCATAGTTCTAGTAGATCATTTTGCTGGCTTGTCGGGTTCTGGTTCCTGCTTTCATTTTGTGAAGAGGCCACCTACCTTGATTCTGAGTTTCTCTTTCTTTACTCTGAGTTTGTTTGTTCCTGTAGGTTTCTTATCAGTGAACATTTTAGTGTGTTGCTGTTTGTCCTACCCTGGGTAGTCACACTCTAGTTATTTCTCCTCATCCTTCCTGCTTCTTGGACTGCCCTTTCCTACTTCACATTGGTATCGTATTTGTTCAAGAAATGTAGACATCTGATTTTAGAGGATAGCTTACAGGTCTACTGCCATACGCTAAGCTGTTCCTGGTAGTCNNNNAGGTCTAAATAAAGTTCTTATACTTGACTAATTCTATGTCTCGTATAGCTTTGTGCCCTGCCTTAAAAGAGGCATCCCAACTAGTAAATTCATGTTCAAAATGAGTCTATGAGCGCAGTTTTGAGTCTTGTTCTTCTCTATAGAGTCCATCCATTGCTCATCAATACCATATAGTTATAGGGCTGACCTGTTCTATCTTTATTCTCTCCAGGTCGTAGATAATCTATTCCCAATCATCCTGTCAAACCCAGGAGTTACATTCGAAGTAGTCTCTACATTGTATCAGCTAATGGTGGACTCAATGACTTGTTTTTGCTTCGAAGAATGGGGGCAGGTCTACAGGTCACTTGACAGTTTGAGTCAATGCTTCTGCAAATATATTCACGGCTCAGTGATGTTCCACGGTTAATCCCCACCTGAATCCCAATGGTTCTCCTTCATGTTCTACTCCATTTCTTTTATCATCCCCATTGCCACTCCCATCATCCAGGTTGCCACTTGGTATGATTAAACTTATGTGTTCTCCTTCCCTTTACTTGTCCTTGCTGTGGAGAGGGGTCTTCTCAGGTTTGTCCTTTTCTGCTGAATCTTCCTACTCTTCTGAGACTGCCTACAACATAGCATGCCAACTTCTTAGTGGGTTAGGAGTACCGTCAAGTGTTTTGATTTTTCAAATACTAGCGCTAAGGCATCCGATATCCTTGCCTGATTCTTCTGAAAGGTACAGGTAACAATCCACTAGTTTTCTGCTTCCCCATCTTGCCAAGCAGCTAGATTAGATATTAGAGTTCATACTGCTTTATTCTGTTCGGTCTGTTGTTCTCTGAACTCCCAGAATGTACATTCTAGGTTGAGGTCCCATTCAAGAACTTCTCTCTGCAGTTGCGTTGTTAATTCTTCATAATACTCTTACCATGCATCTTGTGCTGCCAGCTTAGCAGCTATTTCCCAGTTGATACTTTCTTAGATTTCTCAGACATACACTTCCACTAAAGTACACTGATGTAAAATAATCGCTATATTATTATCATTTACATCTTGACCTTCCAGTCTCATTATTGGACTTCTATTAGCCCTCGAGCAGTGGCCTACAAGTCGGCTGATAGTATGTTAAAGGCAACATTAGCTGTATTAATACTGGTTAAGATGTCCTACCATATTTGCCCAATGACAATTCCTACTCTAGTAGCTAGTTGTGCAAGATCTGCTACATGAGTATTAAGATGTGAAGTGGAAGATCTCGATACTGGCAAGATCACTTTCGAAGATAGAAAGAGGCTAGAAGCTTTGCCTCCTGGTCCTCCAAAAGGTTTCTGGAGAGCTGGAGGGAGAGACAACAAATGACTGAAAGTTGTAGAGTGAGTATTTCCCAAGATATTCATTAGTTCTCCTAGGTTTATCTGTCTAGAAATGCTCAAATAGGTTACTTCTTTCGTTAATGACTACTAAGAGTGAAGCAAGGGAAGGTAAAATAAGATCATGTCCCATTAACATTTTTAAGTTGTTAAGGTCTCTTCTCCATTACTTGATGATGTCTAAAAACTTAGGAGGTACTTCAATATTTATATTCCATTTCTGAATGTTTGCAGACTATGTCTATCTTTTAAACAAATTATGTACTTGTTTAAACTATAACTTGCAATGTTAGGTATTCTCCTGAATTGCAAATACTAAGAGACCTTGAAAACCATTACAATCTCTTCAGTAATTACTGTTATGCCAATTAGGAACTGTACTGTTTCTATTAGTAACTATCCGATTTTATAGAATTTATCAGACTTATGGCCTAGTACTCAAGGCGAACTGTGTTGGCCCCAATAGATTTCCTCATTGATGAAAATAATCAGTTTCCTTTGTAGATCATAACTGCAGGAGTAGTCATAGGTGTAACATTCTTAGGTCATCAACTTTAAATATTCATAACTCATGATCCAATCCACAGATATCCTCCAGATAACTTCCTACTACTTTACAGAAACATATTCTACTAGGTTGGTAGATAATCCCTCAATTTGTAACTCTAGTTATCTTAGGTAATTGGGTATTGGTTGTTTTTCGGTATTGGAGATAATTCTCTCAAACGCGATGTATCTCTTGACTTGGTTGTAACACTTTATGAAGTTCATTTACTTTTTTGATAGTGTTCCTTGGAGTTCTGGACTCTTCTAATTATTATAGGATAGATGAGAATGTATTGGCTCTTTATAGTAATCTTCTAACATTCCTTATTCTGTCTTTATGCGAAAACATCCTGTTACATATGGCACTTACCAATAATATTCTATCTTTGAAGACTAGTAGCTCTCTGTGTATTTGACAGTTTACTTGGTACCACTTCCTAGACCTAGCTGAAGAATCCTTCTCATATATCCTGGATCCAGGATCCAGTCGGACTGAACAGCAATGTATTTGGTATTATTATGACCCTTCAATTCTGTCATACGATAGTTACCTGATGCAATAAAGATCAATATGTATGATGACATGTGGGCCCCATAAGGGGGCCAGAAGTCGGTATTGGAGGCCAGAGGTTCTAATTCTGAGTGGGGTTATCCTATTTAGGATGATTCCTGGATATTGGACCCAGTACTCCTAATATAATCATAGTTCAAACAGCAAAATAGCCTCCTTATTCTATCTACAAATCCTCAGATTCCTAACTCCAATATGTTAAATTAATAGCCTGATAACCTGGAAGGTAGTGATAGTAAATGATCTTACCCAAAGGTCCAGTTGTATTCTTAAAAGTACAGACATACTCCATTAACTTTAGCCTATATAGGCGGTTTTCATCCAACTTAAGCTTTTTACTAGATCATTGTAGCAATCATAGTCCAATATCATTAAAGATAGTTGATTGTCATGCTCATGAAGTACCAAAGACCTTATGTAAATCCTTCAATCGTTGCCAACTTAAAAGCTGAAAAAGGAGAATACAGATTACTTCCTCAGAATATTATCGATAGCTATATCTCTACTGGCAGCGATCTCCTTAGGGTAAGTCTAATTGTAAGAGATGAATCACATGATATATTTCTGCCTTTTTGAATCTGGACATGATAGAGTTCGGGTTTTAGTTCATGATTCAGTTCAGTTTCAATGATAGGATTCAATTTACTTCAGATATTCAATACAGTCTATATAATCCCATCCACATGTATCAAGGGTAAATACTCCCATGGTATAGCTAATTGGTGGCTGGTAGGGGTGGAACCTCAAGTGTTGTCATGTTTCAGCTTCCTGAATAGCAAGGCAATGCTGGTGCTGATATCTAAAAATGATTATTACCAGTAGAAATAAGAACAGAAGACGCTATTGTTGATTTGGTAAAGCCACTAAGCGGATATTATTGCTCCTAGGATCTGTCATGCTCTAAATAGTCCTACTCATACCTGTACTCTATGATAGTCCAAGTACAAGTGAAGCATTGGCTGGAGTTGATGGTATTTGTCTGGATCACCTAGTTCCCTCCAACAGTGAACCTGAATGCCATTCCAGGAGTATTTTTTGTTTGTTTTTATCAAATGCACCGATGTTAAAGAAATTTACAGCCCAGGTACTATGTTTAGGTTTTAACAGCACAACCCAGAAGATTGTGAGTTGATCAGATAGGAGTTGAATAGGTATGACGACTCAAGGTGAATGATCTGTTATCCATAATAATTCATATTCATTGAAAATCACCCTAATGCAAAACCATACTGTAGAGATTAAGTATTTTCACTCACACCACCCACAAAAATAAAAACTAAAATATAATTTAAGAAAAATAGCAGAACCTCCCTAATCGCAGTAGAAAGCCTATAAATCAATAAGCTGCAATGATTTTGCCATGGTGTAGATAAGATCCGAAAGGGACTTGACTCTTTTCACGGAAATGTCATGCTAAAGATACATTTCAACCACTTTTGCTCTAGGTTATCTGTGGTTTCTCTATCCCATATCCTAACAATTTTCTTAGTCAATAGCAGCCCTCTGCAGTACCTGTTTTCTAGTTTAGTTTAGCCTAAAGTAGGATCCTATACTTGTTGGGAGTTAGAAAATGATTTGTAAAGAGGGCTTGGTTATGGTGAAAAGTATCAACTTCCTAAATAACCTTATTCCCTACAGAACAATGCGACCAAAAATGAGAGCTGCTGGCTCTGTTTGGACGGCCTTAGTAGTAGTCAAGATGCCAATTACCCTAGGACCCAGCAGTAGTTTTAGGACCTGATTGCATTATGATCATCCATGATCTCTCCAGAATCCTGGACCACTAGTATACTAGGGGGTAAGTATAAGTATGGTGAACTCATGCCTATTGTCATGAATGTAGATTGGCACAGAGAAGGTTTTCACATGACTCATGATTATGAGTCATAGGTATGTAATTGTTTCATGCATATGACTCATTTAGGCTACATGACCTGTTATGTTATGATTTGTTATATTTTGCACATGACTCGATTATGAGTCATGGGACATACGCCTGGCGAGTATGCCTTGCAAGTATGCCTTACGGGTATGCCTTGTGCATATGATATATGTTTTGCACATAACCTCAATACAAGGTCATGGGTTTCATGCGTATGACCACTTGGAGTCATATAACTTGTTTATTGTATTATGGTTAGTTTATGAGTTTTTGTACATGATCTTATTATGAGGTCATAGGTTTTAAGCATGTTACCACTTTGGTTATATGACTAGTTTGTTATGATTTAGCTTCACACATATGACTACTTTGGGTCACATGACTTAGGGTGGGAAGAATACTATATAAGGAGACTGGTACGGCTGAGGAGGATAGGTTCTTCACGCTTTGTTATAAGTACTTTTCCTCACCCTTGCCATCACTTCACCTCAAGTATTTCTTTCACCCACATGTTGGGCCTTGATGCTGGAGATTCTGGGGAAGATATCTGAGTTCACTCAGTAGTTCCTAGGGTTCGTGGTGTCGAGGTCTGTCTGTATTGTGTGGCAGATTACTTGTTTGCACCGTTTCGTCGCTTGCGGTTATCTCATGATACTGGCACTTTGAGCTCTTCATCACTGTTGCTTATGAGTCCATTTCGGTAAAATGTCTTCAGCTTCCTGCCTATGGTCTACTCGCAGGTTTCGTGTTCAATTGGGGGGATTGAACATTGTATCTGGGGGAATCACCCGTGTTGTTCTTTGGTCAGCTCATGTTTCTTGTTGAGTTTTAATAGAATCCTTAGTTCTCATATTACAAAATACCCGCTAGTTCACTTGATAACTATTCTGTATCCTCAAAACGTCTTACCAGCCACATCACTTCTCAGGTTACAGGACAGTACCTGCCCAGCACCTCCTCATTATGTTACATTTCTACAGTCAGAATTTTACGATGTTGTTTATCGCCATTTCCTTGAAGCTTTTGTACTTGCAGCATTTACAGTGATTCAGTCAGGTGTCTCCTCCTCACCTCGGTGGGGATGGCTTTGATCCTCAAAAATCTTACACTCTGGACAGCTATTGTTATTGCCTGCGGTGGTGTGAGACGATTGGCTGCCAGACACTCGCGTTGTCTATGTGTTTGGGTGGCTCAGTTGTGGATTGTAGTTAGCAGCTTCACCCATTGCAAGTGGCATCTACCATCTGTTGTTCTGCTCCAGTTAGCTCGCCCTCCCCCTTCCTGTCACATTAGTTGGGGGCACCTGTTGCCTGTCATTGGGTCTGTACCTATTGCCGGACCTGCAGGACTGGCTTTGACTAGCTCTGCTTACTTTTTCCCGACTTTGTTGGACTTCAGTTCAACTAGGTTGTATGGTGGGCTTGTGCCTGTGCCTTCAGGTATTGGTACTACCTCCTTTGTAGCTTCCAGCTGTGGCTAGTAGGCCCCCCTTGGCTACGTGATGTCAGGGGATGCGGCTCTACTGGTATGGCCAAGACTAGTAGCTGCCTGATATGGCTAGGTATAGGCTGTCGTGTGGCTGTCGGATAGTTGATCTGTCTGAGGAGCTCCGGGGACTAGATGGGCTCTGCGATGTCTGGTGTGTGGGGCTTAGAGAGGGCTGACTGGGAGGAGAGAGGCGCCTGTAAGCACTGGTCTGGCCTGCATCAGGTTGGGCAAGATCTAATTAAGTATTTCCAGTCTGGCTTGGGCTGTTGGGCGAAGCTGAGTGCTATAAAACTCTCTGATGGACCGGCTGGCTGATAGCCACCTGTGCAGATAGTGGGTTGCAACCACCTGGTTGAACTTCTTTGAGCCTTGCGGGCCAGATTTTATAGTGTTAGTTTGGTTTATTTAATTTGGTTTTGGGTACGGCGGGAAGAGGTACGGCACCACAGGTGGAAGATAGGCTCCACTGACCTTCACATTCTGTTAGTACCTCTATGTATTTCCTTTATCTGTATTGTTATTATTTGGGAGACAGGGAGCGGGTACAGGTCCTCCTCATGAGTATGCTCTTCGGAGGTAACTGGCAAAGTGGGTTTATAGGGTCGATGGCCTGGCATGCAGGTGTGAGAGGTGGACATGTTGGTTGCCTCCTCCCTGCCATTGTGTCGCCTGTAGGTTTAGTTTGTGTTATTGGTTTTCTACTATAGTGGAGGTTTTTGCTGAATGGTATTTAGGTTAGGGGGTAGTAGTATTTATTTTTTGGACGAGGAACCTGGTCGGGTTGGTCTTTTACATGGCTTCATCTACACTTATTGCTAGTTTACTTTATATAAGAGGGGCTACAGAGTTGGACCGAGGTGGATGCTAGATAATTTAATGGTCTTGTAATTAGTTTTTGTGCAGGCCTGACTCAGAGATTGTAGGTGCAGGGCCGTAGACTTAGTCAGCTTAGGATTGGTAGTATACTGGTTAGCGGTATCCCTGTACTGGCAGGGGCTCATCGTATGCCAGTGTTGGTAGTACGAGTTTAAATAAAATTTGAATAACTTCTAAGTACATTTCCTATTTATTACTTTAATGAATATGAAACACCTTTATGCTCGTTATCAATATCATAACCTTTATTATTATTATGCCAAGAAAGCTCTTCATGAAAAAGAGTTAGAAAAAGCTTACAATAGGCATTCCTGGTAGAAGATAAAGGTCTTATACTATTAGTAACATAGGCAAAGATCTAGTGCTATCATAATGAGTGAAGAAGAAAGAAGAGAACTATTATTCCCCATTGCCAAGAACTAACTATCTGAACAGGGATTGTTACACCTATAGGCTAGAATTTATATGAGAATACATGTGAGCTGCATATGTGATTGGTGGTTTCTTGTTGCTATGGACCTAATTTTGGTAGTGGAAAAATGTTTAGTGAACTTTGTTTCACAGTGTTTATAAGAAAAATGTGAGAACCCAAACAGTTGTTTTAAGAAATTTATACAAGTATGAGAACCGCATATTTAAGGAACCTATGGGAGTATATATACAAGACTTAAACTAATATGAAGTAGCATTTCCACCCACCTCTATAACAGCAGCAAGCCTTGCCAGCATACTGTCTACCTATGTAAGAAGCTAGTCTAGGGTAATGGTTCTCCAAGCAGCATGTAATATTAGTAATAAATTATTTGTATTTTGAGCTTACTCGTAAATTTGTCCTAGCTCTGTTTTAATATCTGCCCAAAGGTCTTCAATCAGGTTTAGGTCAGGAGACTATGGGGGCCAGGGTATACTATCAAGTCTGTTTTGTTGTCAACAAGTGATAGCATACTTCTTGTATCCCAGTGCACTATCCTCTACTACCTTTGTCCACCCATAGACCTCATATGTATTATGCCAAAAAGGGATTAGGAGAGAATCAAGGATATACTTAGTATATTTCTCTGAGTCCAAAGTAGTTCCAGGAGGAACTATACACAGTGGAGACTTTAGCTCTCTATAAGAAGCACCCTAGACCATGACTGATGTATGACCAGATTCCCAAGTTTCATCAATACAGTCTTCATAAATCTCTTCCTCTGGCGGTCTTATAATTCAAGGTTTGTGGCTAAATCAAGCTGTACTAAAGGTGAATTCATCGGTCTAAACTGTCATCAACTATTCCTTCCTATTCCAATTGAAATGATCTTGGCACCAGGCAATCCTTCTGGGCTTATTATAGAGACTGATGCCCCATCTAGATAAGTTAGATTTAATTTTAGCATTTAACTTTTAAGCACAAAATAGACTGCTTTCCAGACCACCCGGACATGTCCCTCATCCTTATAACTTAGCTCAAATAAGAAGCTTTCAAGTGGTTTACTTAGATAAACTGTGACTACTATGCTGATCACCACTTATTTCCTCATATAAAATCTAGAAATAAAGATCGATAAGATTCCAAGGTGCACTACTACATGGCCTTTCTAACTACATGTATACTTGATCCTTGACCCATCCTAATTTCTAGAGTTTATATGAGGAAACAAGTGGTGATCAGCATAGTAGTCACAATTTATCCAAGTAAACTACTTGAAAGTTTCTTATTTGAGCAGAACTATACTAATATGATAGTGTCTGGGCCGAGTGAGAGGATGTCTGGGGTTTAAAATGGGTGTAAACAACTTACTTTTTCCTTGGTAAACCCTTGTAATAATCCATAGAGGCCATAACATCCCTAATTGTTCGTACAGAACAATTATACCCTATCTCAACGATTATTTCCTCCCACTGAAGCCTCCAGGTCCTTTTGTCTTGAGTAACAAAAGCCCAAAGTCTCTCCTTCTCCCCAGCATTGAACAAGACTGGACGTCCTAGGCGTGGCTGATTCGAGGACGATCCATGAATGTCAAATGCGGAGCAGCCAAGCCCAAAAGAGCCGACATCTCTTTGTGTGTGCAGGTCTTGGCGCGGCGTCAAAGAGGAGAGCCCCGAGCCACGCCTCCACTGTGAGGCTCCTCTCCCATCTTCAACTGCTTCAGCATCTCCTGGGCTCCATCTATCTTTTCTACCCCGGCTTTGCACCCTGCCAATTAATTCATCACAGATCCTAATCATCAACATGGTACTTGGGATTCCCCACCTGCTGCACCCATGCTCAGCAATCTTACTAACCGCGAATAAAGCTTCTTCTCGAGTATCACAACTTGCTGCTGAAGTCGATCCTAACTGAGCGATTCAATAGGTACTATTACCATCCGATTGACCCTTCGGCAAACTAACCGGGTGCTGCTACAGTGCAACTGCAGCCTCAATCGATCAGGTCATCTCCGACTTTGACGGAGTAACATTTCACATTTCCACTCCGGAGACTAAATCTAAGATACTTGTCTCCATCTCTGTTAAATGCTATCCAGATCTCCTCCGGCATGGAGCCCAACAAGTCCTTGAACGAGAGTATGGACAGCACATCACTGAAACGGAAACTGGATATGACTTCTCCTTGATGGTTGATTTGGAAAATCTCCCGGCGGAACAAGGTTCCCCCCTCCATCTACTCTGGTTGATGGCGATAGTTGAAGTAGATGATTACTGACGAATGTGGGGTGAGCTTGCAGAAGCTAAGGAAGACCTAGTCCGTCGCATATCGCTGTTGAAACGTAATACTATGGCAGCACCTTTTGAAAAGGCTATCGATGAGCACCACCGTCTCGCGGAAGCCTCTAAGGGATTCAATCCCGAGAATGCACCTACAGGGGAGGGGACCGAGGTTATGGTTATTCGATATAGAGAAGAGGAAGCGATGTACATCCAAGCCTCGCACGATCGCGTTACAGTTATTTTTAGTACGGTATTTCGGGAGGAGACAGATAGGATATTCGGGAAGGTGTTCCTGTCGGTGCGTTTTGGAACAACTTTACACCAGGATTCATTGGGCGGATTGGGGGAATTATTGACACCAATTCTATCTTTAGGAGTTTGTGGATGCTCGACGGCGGGCTATTCAGAATGCGCCTCAGGTTCTTTATCGAAATGATCCGCCGTTGGAGATTCGTAATATTCCGGGGGTGAAGGATGACGGAACTGGAGATATTGGATATATTACTTTTGGTCAGCTCTCTGTAATGGCTTGTTGGGGGATATGTGGCGCTAATTGACTACAGTCCTCTTCCCCCGCCATCTCACTCCTCAACGAAGGGAGGAATCCATATCCCACATCCAGACATTCCGTGATTACTTCCACTACCACATCAAGGCTGCAAAGGTACCTCACTCCCGATATACCCGTATGTAAAATTGGCTGGTAGCTCACAAGAACTAGGCATACATGCATTCCAGAATGCGCCGCCGCGTGGCAGACTTCCTTAAAGTCCTCAACAGAGCCAAGCCCGAAGTCGAGGAATCAGAAAAGAAAGAGAAGAAGACTGCCAGCGGAAGGAGTTTCCGTGTTCAAACCTAGGCTTTTTTAAACATTTTTTCCTTAAAGTTTTAGTGACCATGTGTTCTTTGCCCCTTGATATGTGAATGTGTTTACGGGGTGGATTTGGAGGAAAAAAAAGAGAAGGGTTTTTGTAAAGGGGGGGAAACTACTGTAGTTGATATCCTATTTCTCTCTTTAAAGGCTGATGCCGGGTTTTATAATGGTTTGAGATGTTGGTAGAATTGGAAATCCTGACCCTGTGCCTGTTGGGTGGTCTGCTGAGAAGTGGGTGATCCGGGCGACTTGGGTATTGTGGCGGGGCGAACATGCCATTTCGTATGATACCCCCACGGCCGTAAAGTTGTCATGCCCCTCTTTGACCTCAAGAACAATACCTGTTGACAGCAAGGGAACAACGAGGGTCTTTTAGATAACTACTTTCGCATATGCCTCTAGGGAGGTTGTGTGATGGACTTATGCGTCGATTTGTTTTACTACACAGTGGAGAGAGAGGATTAGCGAAACGGTTCCAAGGGCTAGTAGTTGTAACGCGTAAGGGTTTGAGAACTTTTCGGACGAGGCCGTATGATACAATATCATAGTTCGGAAGTAACCCAATCTCACAGAGCCTCCAATGAGGCATTCTCATGAAAAAGTCTGCCGGTAACCTGGCATTAAAACCTTTATGCACCTGAACTTTGAAGGGTTGATCCAAAGGTCGCGGGGTGTGTGGCCCTTTCCAACGGTTTATGTACTAGTACAGAGCAGCAAAGCGCCTGAACCTTTAAGCTCGGCTCTGCGCCAGTGCCTTTTGTAAGGCGCCCTTCGAGGGAGTCCGGTGCGCAAAGGCTCTATTGTATCATACTCTCCGCTGTCGGGGGGGGGAAAAGATATCGAGAGGGGGAAAAAGCTTTCCGAGTGATTTTGTGTGGAAAGGCATTTCTTAGTCATCAAACCGATACCCGTTACTACCTATGCTTGGTTGCCATGATACAGCAACATACTAGGGGTTTTCAAAGTTAAAATGATGATTTCTCAGTAACGAGTAAAGTGGGAGGCTGCATTAGGTTACTTTATAATGTTAGCCAATCATGTCCCCATGTTTAGTGTAGCATATTTGAATACAGCAAGGTAACTGAAGGAAAATGTGTTGAGGCTCAGGTGGTACTTACAAACATTATGTAAAGCCAGTTTTATCAATAAGAAGTCAACATCAAGAGGTTTTTACCACAGAATGTGGATAATTATTTCTACTCGTGTCAAGGTTGTAACATTTCATTACAACCTCTGATGCTCGATTTCTCGCAAACGGGGGGCACTCATACTGAGAGCCCCACAGTTCAATGTGAGTAAACAGTTCAACGTGAGTTTGTAGCTTAATGGTAACTTGTGAACCTTCACTTGATACCATATCTAATAAACAGTTATCAACCAAGTATGGTGCCGGGCATTTGAAATCAGCCCTCATAGGTAATTCAAGAAAATACTTATTAATATGCTAAGATTACAAGAGTTAGGATTATGTGCTGTAAAATCCTCTTCCCTGAGTAGAACATGCTTCTTGTTACCCTACCAATAGCTACAAACAATTCTATTCCACTCTTAATATAGAAATTTAAGTTTTCTATCTTGATACCATTGAACCCAATTCTACAAAGGCTCCAATACTACCTCCATCTCTACTCCAGATCTTTACCTTTCCTAATACTGCCTCTTAATTCTCTGCTGCGCCTTTTCTCTGAGTTGCTACCGCCTCCTGCTCTTGGAGTCACTACTGCTTCCTCCTCTCTGAGTTACTACCACTACCTCCTCTCTGAGTTACTACTGCCTCCTTCTCTGAAAATGAATACCACCTTCTCCTCTCAGAGTCACTACTAACTCCTCTCTGAATTACTACTGTCTCTTCCTCTCAGAGTCACTACTGTTGTAATAAGGGCTCCCTCTGAGAAGATGGATCCTGAGGTTGCAATCATACCAAGATGAATTCTTCTGGTAACAAATATAATAAAATTTCAAAGTTTCAGCAGTAGAGTTGGAAGAAACAAAACAGTAAAACTTAATATCATTAAGTCACAGCTTTACTCAATTAAGATCTGATTTCGAGAGATAGTTGATTGCCAGAGTAGAGGAGAACTCACATATACTTAAATAGATTTCATATACTGACAGTTGCTCCCTATTACTGCTCTGTATTCACAAGCACTCAACTCCCTTGAGCTGTCTAGCTAACCTCTACTGGTTGGACCAAAGTTCCTCCATAGCCCACTAGACTATTTTTAAGTTTGCTATTGTGTATTAACAAAACTAACCACAATTCAACAATTGGTGGCAACCTACCCCTCTTCATCACTCCACGCTCTCAACAGTACCTAAAAAATTACTCTAAATCAACCAAGAAGAAACCATTCTGCTCAATTCTTTTTTTCAATAAACTATGTCTCCTATTCTTTGCAGTCATGCCAAAAAACCTATTCTCTCTATACATCTTTCTGAGTTTACCAGGAGGAGGATTCTGGTTTACATGAGCCTCAGATGAGATATCAGCAAATTTTCTACTATCTTAATATTCCCTACACTACTGTTAGAGATATAATTGTAAAGGGACATCAAGAGGGCAAGGAGAATAAGGGTAGAGGAAGACATTCTAAAACTACCAAGTCACAGGATAATGCTATAGTGGAGGAAGCTCTTGAAAATTGCCATACTACCTATTCTGACATTACTGAGCAAGTTGCTCTCAATCTTTCAAGTAGCACAGTAAGGGGAAGGCTTGAAAACAAGTATCTTAAAAAGTAGATGGCACCAGAGAGAGTTCATTTGGATGAGAATCTAGCTCAATAGAGGTTGGAATAGGCATTGGCTTATAGGCATTGGATAAAGGAAATGTGGAGAAGGAAGACAATATAGGAGGATAAGGTAGCTGTGGAAAGAGGAGAAAATGGGTTTCCAGATACTTATATGAGAAATGGAATAAGGATTGTGTTGAACTTAAGGCTAGGAGAGGGGAGAGAGGGATTAGCCAGATGATGACTGGTTGTTTTTATAGTCAAGCTCAGGGTCTTTTTTTGCCTATTTTTCCTGATTCTTCTTCTGCTAGGAATGGAGTTACAGGGAAGTCAATTATTGATGTTTATGATCATTATGACTTTCTAGGGATATGGGAGAATATCAGAGAAAAGGGTGGAGAAGAAGAGGTTATTTTGTATCATTGACAATGCTAAGACTCACTTGCCTTTTAGGAGATGACTCAGAGTACAGGGAATTATACTGATAGAAATTCCTGCCTATTCACAAGAACTCAATTCAATTGAAAATATTTGGTCTCTGGTGAAAGGTAAGCTTCACAAGCACTACCATGAGCTATATCTTATAAAGGGTGATGTCAATATGTTCAAGAAGGTAATAGTAGAGGCTATCACTTATTGTTGGAAACTTATTAATCAAAAGGTTTTTAATACTTTAGCTAGATCAATCGTGGATAGAATAGAGGCAACTATTAAGGCTAATAGATGGTATACTAAATATTAATTACTACTATGTATTTACATCTTTTAATTTTGTTTTTTGTTTTCATGATAGTGGATTGGTAGGTGAGTGTGGTTGTCATCGCTGAAGACTTTCCTCTGTTGAATCACAGTTAATTTTGTCTATCCACAATAACATCCACCTGACAGAGGTGTTTTAGCCACTGCATCTACAATGTAACTGCAGGAGTAACAGCACTTCTTATTGTGGACCTGTCAGTGGTGAGCTGACATACCTGAGTGGATGCAGTACCAACCATGGAACTGTCTAACCATATACACTTAGTCTTCTACAAGTAGCTGCTGCCTTTCAACATCCATGTAGTTCTACTCTTTTCTATATTATTCTAGATGATGGCCAAGTAGCTCCCCTGATAGACCCCTTCAGTACTTGACTACCAATATGTACTACCTACAGCCCACCCTCTTAGAAGTAGATCTCATCATGATTTCAGACTAGTGTCTTAAAGGCCTTAAGGATTCTCTAGTACTATTACACTTTCATAGCAACCAACTTCAGTTACCTTGCCTATATGCCTCAAGTAACCTCATATGCTACTCCTAACCTCAAAGTAGTATTACTCCATCAGTTGTAGTCTATTTTACACAAGGTTATCTGGAGACCATTCTCCAGTTTCTCCTCTATCCTATTATATATTCTGAGGACAGATTCAGGTCGATTGGACAGTGTGAGCATATACAGTATTACAGGAGTATTGTAGCTATCCTGCTCTGTCATTTTTAGTTTTTCAACAGGTAGCCCCTCAACTCTTATTTCCTGTTGATATCTTGATTGCTCAGAGAACTTATCTCTTGGTTATCACTTCTGATAATGACTATCAACTTGTACTCATATTACTTCCCGTAAGCGAGACTTCTCTCTCATAAAGTGTTGTGGGAGTTATTCGTAAATTATTGATTAAACTTATAGTATAGCAAAGAACTTAAGTAGTTGCATCAGGAGTCTGTACCAGAGGTTCTTTTTTTAAAAAGAAAAACAAAAAAGCATTTAATTTCTTATTTAAGATACAAGAACATTACATACAGCACTAGCTATGGTATTAAGAAAACCTCTCTACCTCGGATCAAGAGAAACCCCATATCCCCAAGACCTTCTAGTATAGACCCAACTACATACAGTCTAAAGATGATCATGTCAGCCTGCACCATGTAGACCCGCGCCTTCACCCTGCCCTATTCTCCAGTAGCCAGAAGCAAAACTATGACCTAGAACGGCTAACATCTGCAGACTGGTGCCCGATCCTCAGAGTGTAGACTTGAATGCAGAGTGGTCTCACTGATAGCCACCTATATCCTAATAGTCCTCGGTTTAAGAAACTTCCCTGCCAGTCTCCTGTACGAGTATCTACAAATAGTAAAGACAGAAAGTCCAGAAAGTCATTTTTCGAAGCAAGGAAATCTCACATCCCAACAGTACACCCCCTACCGAACAAAAGAAAGCCCCAACCAATGAAACCCCAAACCACTAGCAGAAGCCAATCCCACAACTATAATAATAACCAAATTCCCTGCCTGACTATTGGGACAGACAATGCCAATAAAGGTAAAATAACAAATAGACATGCAGGATATGTGACGTAAACATATATCTTAGGCATACAGCCCACGGATGAGAGTTGGAGAAACTATAAGGAAAGAATGAACACAGTAAGTTGGAGGTATTAGCAAAATAGGAGCCCTAAGCCAGCTATCCTGGAGGGCAGATGGGGCTACCCAAGGTAGCAAAAAAGGGTGCGGTAGTAGTGTACCAGCCGACATTAGCAGGGAACCAGCCGATGTAACCACAGTGAAAAAAAGAGGTAGGACATGAGAGCATAGTGCAAACCCAACCGAAACCGAACCGTTGCCATATTACTACATCTCTTATGTAGTCCCTTGTTCAGGGACAGATAGCTTCACTTACGTGTAAGAGATCCTACTGGCAGTAGGGAGACAGAATAGCATAGAGAGGAAGACGACCATAGCTTTAACCAACTGACTAAGCTGGTATGGTCAAATCTCACCATGAGACAGACTACAAAGTTACTAGCCAAGGTATTCTCCAATGGGGATCATGCAAGTGGAGAGAAAGATGTCCACCACTGCCAGTACTGACTGGAAACAAAGAGAGGAAGCCGATTATGCTGAAGCTAACCGAGACTGTATTAGCAAGACATGACAAGTGGATGAGCTCAGATAACTCCCCCACTAAGCAGACAAGAGGCCAGCTAGGCGAAGGGAGAGAGGATGGAAGATTTAACCTTACCTTTAGGCAGAAACCATCTAGGGAGCAGAGGGGAGTCGTGGGAGCTCACGATCACTGATGGGCTGTTGGCAAACAATGTAGCAGGAAAATAGGAGCAAAGGAGTGTCCTGTACCAGACGTCCTTTTTTTTCTTTCTTTTTTTGTTTTATAATCTTATTTATTTATCCGTTTTAATGAAAGTAAGGCCGGGGGTCATATCAGCTTTTGCCATGCAGACCCACACCTCCACCCCGCCTTGTTCTCAAGCAGCTAGAAGAAAAACCGTGACTCCAGAAAGGCATACGCCAGCAGCCAGGTGTCCTGTACCAGACATCCCTGGATCTCACTATTTATACAAACACCTCACTCAACTCTAAACCTGTGTAACTCATACCTTCACATTACCATATTTTATAACTCACAATCATGAGTCATGTGAGATCCTCAGTTGACTGATATGAGTCAACTGCACACATGCCTAAACCAATTATAATCCTTATAATAAGTCATGTGTGCTAAGTATATCAGATGTGTGAGACTCATGACTCATAAGTATGAGTCATTCGCAAAAATCATAACATCATATGACTTACAACTGTGAGTCATCACATAACAAT
>NW_003299093.1:543529-550502 GCF_000151645.1 Tuber melanosporum | reverse complement strand
CCAGAGTTCTAAACTAGAGTAAAAACTCTTGATATTGTGAAGATGTCAGTGGAGAGCTGCCATGCTCGAATGGGTGCGAGACCAACTATTAAACTCTCTACCTATATATGCTTAGTCTTCTACAACCACCCGCAGCTCCTGAACATCTCTCCGGTTGTACTCTATTCCATATCATACTAGTGTTAGGAATACCAGAACCCGATACCTAGGAACCACTCTGAGTAGGGTAACTCCACTTGGAATCGGAATTTCTAGTCTCCAACACCCCTCTCTGGCTCCCTTACGGGGCCCACGTGTCATCATAAATATCAATCTCAGTTGTGTCCTGTGACTATATTAACACAAAGTTAAAGGTGTTAGAATAACACCATATACGTCGCTGCCGTCCATCCGACCGGATTCTTTCCACAGGTTATTTGAGAGGGGACGTTCGGCTAGGTCTGGGAAGGGGAATGGAGTGATTCCGTCAACTACTCAGAGAGTTACTTGGCTCCAAAGACATGATACCTTTGGCACAGGCCATAGGTAATAGGACGACTACGTAAAAAGAGATGGTATCTAATGGTAAAGGATCTCTACTAGAGACCAATACATTCACATCCACCAGAAGAGTATAGAACTCCAAAGGATACTACCAAAGAAGCCAACAAACTTCACAGAGTGATGCAACTGGGTTTTGGAACACATCGTAATCATGGGGTAATTCTCAATACTACAATGGTTACTGAAACCTACTACGCAGAGAGCAACCAAGGGTTGCTGACCGAGGGATTAATTACCAATTTGGTGGAGTAGCTTACTGCGAGTTAATAGGAAGTCATCCAGAGAAAATATATTGGTTGGGTATACAATTACAAAGGATCGGAGTCAGACGACCTACGATGGTTGTAATGACGACCACCTTTGCAGATATAGCAGTAGATAAAAAAACTGATCATTTTATCAAGGGAGAAGATAATTGGAGCCAACTCAGTTCAACTTAAGAACTAGGCCATAAGTCTAAAGACTGTTCTAATCAGGATATTACTATTGGGGACAGTACGTTTCCTAAGAAGAAATATCGTAATTACCCAAGCGGTTCTGATGGTTTTCAGGGTCCACAGGTGTTCGCACCTTGGAAGAAAACTTGACGTTGTGAATTATGAATAAAGAAGTACATAGTTGTATGACAAATAAATCTAGTTCCAGAACACTCAGACGCAGAATATAAATATCGCAGTGCCTCCCAAGCTTTAGACATCATTAAGCAACAGAGAAGCGACCTTAACAATATAATATTGTTTTTACGATTCTACTCTACTTTACCTATTTTACTTTACTTCTAGTAGTCATAAATGAAATGCGCAAAGTCTGAGCCTTCCTAGACAATCTCCATCTACAGAGATGAATCTCGATTGGCCAAGACAACTTTGAAGTCTATCAAGTTGTCTCCGCCTAACAGTATATTGTTAGATCTGCTTGTTACCAAGGCTCTCTAATCAGTTACCACTTGCATGAGTTCGATTCACACTTTCAGTGAAGTCATTGATACTACTGTCGACCTAGATACCCTCGAAGCACTATCCCAAACCAATTCAATTTTCGAACCACCGACTAAGGTTAACTTGCTATCTATTAATCAAGTGTTTTCTAGTCAGTTTGAGCTTTCAGAAGTACCATTTCTGTTACAAGAAGCTCCTTCGTTGTATACCGACCCCAACCTAGTTCCTACAGAGGAACAATTTCAAAGAATATACGAAACCTGGTACGGACCAGAATTCAGTTGGAAACCCTTCCTTGACTGCGATACCAGTGAGGAAAGTTCTATTAGTAGCAGGTTTTCTACTACTATACCTCTAGCGTGGAGACTTGGAACTTATCTGAACTCTCATTAAAACCTATCTCCTCCTACTGCACGATGGGGCTATAACACCAAGTGTCCCGCTGCATATTCTGCTTAAACAGAAACCTCCCAGAACACGGACTTCATAGCCCGCTTATGGGAAAAAGAAGCTCGCAAACGAGCAAGAGAGATGGCTCAACCTCCTAAACAGATTCTTCCTAGAGAACCATTGGATACCTCGGGAGATGATAACTCTACAAGTTTCAGTCATTTTTCCTCTCTCCCTTCCACTCTTCGGAAACCTATTGGAGGACAAGAGGGTGGGGCTCACAGTGTCTCTCCATCCTCAAGAGCCCCTTCTTGTGCTTTACGATCTACCACACCAGGTCCAAATACCCATGCAGCAGAGGTCGCAAGACTTACCACTCGGGTAGGAATTGTCATAGGTCAAATCCGACAAGACATATCAACCAGTATTGATACTGCCACTATTGCCTTTGACATCCTATCAGCAGACTCTGAAGCCAATGCACGAAGGCTAATAGCAGTCCAGCGACGATTGTTGGAGGGACAAGATATACAAGACAATGACATTGCTCTTATGTTATGTCGGTGTACAATGGTAGAAGCGAATGTCGGAGAGATCCAAGAAAGGATCAATAGGGAGATTGCCGCCAAATTGGTAGCACAAGATGCATGATAAGAGCATCACGAAGGGGTAACCACTCAACTGCAGCGAGAAGCTCTAGAATGAGACCTCATCCTGGAACGAACTTTGCAAGAGTTCAGAATACAACAGACCCAACAAAATACCGCAATGCCAATCTTGATATCCAATTTGGCCGCAAGACAAGAAAGGGACTTAGAACGGTATAGCGACTTTATCCATACCATCCAGAAGGATCAAGCCCACATATCCGATACCCTATGACTAGTTCTTAATAAGCTTAAGGTACTAGATAGTAGACAATCAGGTGGTCGGCAAGCTATGTTGGAATCAGTCCCAGAAGAATGGGAAGAGACTGCAGAATGGGGAGAACCTGAGGAAATCCCTCCTCGAGATAAAGGGGAACTAAGAGAAGGAGAACCTCCAATGTTTTTAATACCGGGCGGTGACCCGGATAATAGGAGCGATAATGGAGATGACGATGGAAACAGAGGAAAACGTGGAGGAGGACCATTCAGATTCAGATGGGGATTAACTCCTGAACAGAGTGGAACAGCTGATGTACTTGCAGAAGCATTAGCTCAAACGGTTAAAAGACAGGCAGACCCACCCCAATTTTTCGAAGCAAAGACCAGTCAATGGGTTTACCATTGGTTAACCCAATATGCAGACTACTTCGAACGAAACCCAAGAATCTGGAATGATGATTGAGAACGCATCATTTACGCCTTGGGAAGGACAAAAGGGGATCAGGTTAGCCCAATAGCCGTATGATATCGACATGCAATGGATGGTCTGCGAGGAGAAGAACAAGACCCGGAACAATCTTCCAGGACTTGCTTTGAGCACAAATTTACTAGTCGGTACGCCCCTCTCACAGAAGGACGAATGGCCATACAGGATATGGAATCTGTGGAGTACAAAAATGATATTCAGACCTTCCTGGGGAAAATGCATAATCTGAATCTCTACGCCCGATTAACAGGACCAGCCTGCCCAATGGCATGTGATAGGAAGCTGCCCTGTAAGATCAGATGGTGACTCTCCTTAAACAAGTATGATACTGATGCCGAATGGGAAAAAGCAGTCCGGGAAGCAGGAAGGGATGAGGAGGAACGACAGGAACGGGACCACCTAGACTGGGACAAATCGAAACCTGTAAGGACATCTTCAGACAAGAAACCTAGGGACAAAATTCAACCAAAGGAAAAAAGGGAGAAGCCCTTCATAAAGGGAGGTGGTCTCTCCAAAAAAAAAAGGAAATGGGGACCGGAACACAATAAACCGGTAAAGAAATCTACTAGAACAACGAAGTTAACACATACAAACTTCAAAGCTGCCCACGAAGGAATGTCTCCGTCAACTATTGATGAAAGAAAATGGGACGGCAATTGTACCCGTTTTGGTAAGAAAGTCCATGACTACAAAATCTACTGGAGACAAATTCAGGTGTCTAGAACAAGAGCAGATGACCACCCATTGAAGACACTAAGGCCTAGAAGGGTGGCAACAGTTAACTGTCCCAGAAAGATTTCTGCCGTCCAAGTTCCAACAGGTAATAAACTCTGGGAACTGGGTGAGGACGAAGAGATGACTTAAGTCATCTTATTGGTACCGACAACTACGGGGTTCGGGTAGTCTAGAAGAGATACTCTCTAGGAATCGATATCAATGGCAAATAAGGGGACGTCGAAGGGAAGAAAACGACGGTGCGATCATGACCTAAGAGGGAGTACATGCGTCTTTCTTGCTGTAAGGACAAGGCGATTAATCAAGAGCCATGTACGCATTGGTGGCGCCTCTATGCTTCCCAAAGGAGTGACACAAGCTCGATCAAATGACCTAACGCACGACCATTAGGGTAGTCAGGCACATGATCTGGAAACTGAAAGGTCTCTGATAAGGACCAAAGCCTAAACAGGAAACAGACAGCACCAAGGGCTCTGGAGGGAGTGACAGAAGGGCTAAGATGAAGGATTCAGAGGATAAGCGAAGCACATCTTTGATCTACATGAGAAATATGTACAAGAGCTCTAGACCTTACCTTTAGTTACTGCTTCTTAGGTGCCGTGCTGGTACCAAACAGAACTCGATAAAGTGAGGACACTATCTACTGTTAAGCGAGAGTGGAGAATAAGCCCTGGAAGGTTATCAAAGAGACAGTCGACCAGCCCTACACACTCTGCTTTTGTTTCCATGATATCTGGACGATAGCAGAGACCCCCTGGATTGGTTCTACAGAAAGTAACAGTGGAAGGTATGGGAACCCCTCGGCAGGGGGTAAAGACCACTAGTAGTGGGCTGCCCGATATACCAGGTGGAAACAAGTTTGTCTGAGGAGACCTAAATAGTCAAAACTGCACGGGCGCAGTAACAAGCATCCCAGTTGTTATCAAACCTCAGATATGTCAAAACGACAAAACAACGATTCGACTCCTTACCCAACAAAGTGTGCTTTTAGCACACCAAAGCCTACAAGATATGATTATCCTGAGAGACATGCTTAAATTCACATTATAAACCCAAATCATCAGCACTACAAAATACGATTGCTATTAGATTCAGTATCCAATGTGTTCCTAATCAACAAAGAACTCATAAAAGAATTAAAAAACTCATTCACAGAGAGACCGAATTCGGTCAACATTCAAGGCTTCGCTGGAGTATCAACTCCATGGGTAGGAAAGTTCTAGACACACCCTATTTAGCTTCAAATCGGATGAAACAAACACATGTCTGAAGTTGTGTGCGAAATCGCAGCAGCAGGCGATTACGGGATGATAATTCCATTCAGGTGGTGGCATTTAGAGCACCCCCTATCCAACCTTGGAGAATCTACAAAATGGGAATTTCATGACTCTAAATGCAAAAACTGGGTGGAAGAAGAGGATGAAGGAATTGCAGATATATTCGAATACGATAAAACTGTTGCTTGGGCTGAGAACGCGATCCAAATAGGAAAAATTGGTGTCGCAGCAAATCCTAATGAGATCAACTTCGATTCTGTTCCGAAACACGATTGGAAATTCATGAAAATATTTCTCCGACAAATTGCAGCAAAGTTAGCCCCTAGGAGAATCTTCAATCATGAAATTAAATTAGTCGAGGGAGCGAAACCCTGTTGGGGACCGATTTATCCTCTGTCAGATAAACAACTTAAGTTGTTATGAGAATACCGTGATGATATGTTAGGACAAGGAAAGATCACAAAGAGCCAATCGCCTTTTGGTGCCCCAATTCTCTTTATACCAAAGGCAGACGGAAGACTACAACTAGTAGTAGACTATGGAAACCTGAACAAGATAACTATCTTAAACAAATACCCACTACCATTAATGTCAGAGTTACGTGATCTCGTGGTAGGAGCTAGTATCTTTTCCAAAATTGATTTAAAAGATGGCTACAATCTCATCTGAATCAATGAAGGGAAGGAATGGAAAACGGCTTTCCGATCACGCTATGGACATTACAAATATAAGGTCATGCTCTTCAGATTAGCCAATGCTCAAGCCACATTTCAGGACATGATGAATGAGGTCCTTCGCGAATATCTAGATCAGGGAGTCATGTGTTATTTGGACGACATTCTCATTTATTCCAAAAATGAGAAGGAACATATCGAGCTTGTAACAAAAGTGTTATAAAGATTAACAGATTTCCAACTCGGGATATCAATAAAGAAATCTTTCTTCCTCGTTAAATAGGTGGAATTCTTAGGCTACATAATAGCCGTCGATGGGGTATCCATGAGTACCTGAAAGGTGGATTCAGTATTAAACTGGAAATCACCAACATCGGTTAAAGAAGTACAAATATTTCCAGGATTTGCTAACTTCTACCGACGTTTTATAGAAAACTTGTCTAAAATTTGCGCTACTATTACAGAAACATTGAAAGGCGATCCAAAGAAGTTCCCGTGGGGTCCAGAACAGGAAAAAACCTTCCAAGAGCTTAAAAGAAGATTTACTTCGGCCCCAATTTGCACCACCTCTTCCCAGAGAGAGAAACAGTGGTGGAAACGGATGCTAGCGACTTTGCCTTAGGCTACATCCTATCCCAGTTTGTGGAAAAAAGACTTTATCCTGTAGCTTTTCATTCCCGCAAGCAGAATGCCACAAAGGAAAATTATGAGATCAACAACAAAGAACTATTAGCGATATTGGAAGCTTTTAAAGAATGGCTCCAATACCTGGTTGGAACTGAAAAACCTATAACTGTGTACACTGATCACCAAAACCTCCAATATTTCCTCACCTCGAAGGTCTAGAGTGGACGCTAAATCCGTGGGGAGCAGAAGTTGGTGGATTACAACTTCAGAATTGTTTACTGCCCAGGAACGAGAGGGGAGAAAACCTGATGCACTCAGTCGATGGCCGGAGTACTGTTCTGAGGAGGGAGCTGTACAACCCGAACAGGCGATATTCAAACACGAACATGTTCAAATCAGTTCAGCAACATAAAATGCAAAAAAGGAAATTCAAATA
>NW_003299093.1:542155-543472 GCF_000151645.1 Tuber melanosporum | reverse complement strand
GAAATTCAAATTATGGCTTCATAAGCGGGCAGCAAAACAAATAATACAAGCATAGGTGATATACAGGAAACTCCTAACTGGAATGACTCAGACACAGTGATTCAAGTAAAACGGTTAGACACTGGGGCAAGATTACCAACTAAAGGCTCAAGAATGGCAGCAGGCCATGATCTCTATGCAATGCATGAAAACACAGTCCCAGTACGAGAACCGTTAGTTGTTGGAACCGGTATTGCAATTGGTATACCGACTGGAACGGATGGAAGGATTGCTCCTAGAAGCGGACTTGCAGTCAAAAGCGGTATCTCCACCTTGCTGGCGTAATCGACACAGATTATACTGGCAAACTCAAGGTACTACCATTTAACTATTGAGATGCAGACTCTCACATCAAGGCCGGCGATCGAATTGCCTAACTAGTAATTGAAAAGATTAATACAGCAGAGATGAGGGAAATAGACAACCTAGAGAATACTGAAAGAGGTACATCAGGATTCTGCAGCACAGACATCACAACAAGGGCTATTAGTATCCGAGAATTAGAACCAGTAGTTACCTAACTACATGCGTCAATAAATCAAAACACACATTGATATGATGCAACCGAAGTACCCGAACGAACACTCATGACTAGCGCTATCCTGGCCCACAACAAACAAAAGAAATTCAACCTGGAATTTCTAGAGCAAGTCCTAAAAGCCATCCCAGGGGATAGAGAATGGCTTAAAAGAAGAAATGAGTTAGAAAGGTTACGAGAACATGGCAAACCTTTCCTGAAAGACTGGACATTATCCGACGAGTTACTTTACTACAAGCAAAGACTATTCATACCAAAAGACCAAGTCCTTTATACAACAATAGCTGAAGGATGTCACGACGCTAAAATAGCAGGATACTTCGGGCAAGAAAAAACCCTTGAGATAATTATGAGTGATTTTTATTGGAAAGGCCTAGCAGATTGGGTAAACGATTACATACGGTCGTGTGATGATTGTCAACACAACAAATCCCCACGACACACAAAGTATGGTCTTCTACAGCCGCTGTCAATACCCTATGCAGCATGGGCATCAATCTCAGTTGACTTTGTTACACAGTTACCCCAAAGTCAAGGATGCACCCAAATCCTAGTAGTAGTAGACCGATTTACAAAGATGGCTCGTTTCGTCAGATTGGAAGGAATAGCCACTGTAAAAGAGGTGGCAGCAGCCTTTATAAAGGAAATATGGAAACTACATGGTTTACCAACAGAAATTGTCTCAGACATGGATTCAAAATTTGCAGGAGAATTCTGGGAATCCATATGCAAAACACTTA
>NW_003299093.1:538937-541993 GCF_000151645.1 Tuber melanosporum | reverse complement strand
CACTTAATATAAAATGGAGGATGTCTACAGTGTACCATCCTCAAACAGATGGACAAACTGAGCAAACCAACCAAGTACTGTAAGGTTAACTGCGAAGCTTTGTCAACTATAATCAGGATGACTGGTACCAACTGTTACCTCTAGCCGAACATGCTTACAACAATTTGGTAACCAATGCACACAGGATGATACCATTCTATGCAAACAATGGATTCCACCCACAAACTGAATGGATGAAGGAACATGAGGCGCAAAATCCAGGAGCCACACTATATGCAAACGGGATAAAAACAATGCACGAGCAAGCAAGAGAATCACTCCAACAGATATGAGAAGCTAACGCCAAATGCTACGATAGGAAGGCCAAGGAGCAACCTGACTTCAAAATTGTGGATAAAGTAATGTTAAATGCAAAGAACATTCGTACAGGCTGAACATCAAAGAAACTCCGTCCTAAATTATATGGACCATTCATGATCTTAGACAAACAAGGAAACTGCGCCTGCAAACTCAATATCTTGCATTGATAGAACATATATCCAGCATTCCATGTATTTCTATTAAAACCCTACAGGGAGTCAGTACGCACGGACCGACAACAACCTCTCAGAGAGCCCGAGGATATTGAGGGCAACTTACAATGGGAAATAGAGAAAATTGTAAGAAGCGAGTTACACTCTTACAGAAAGAGAGTACGCAGTGGCTACCAAGAGGTATGTGAAATATGGTACTTTGTCAAATGGCAAGGATGTTCTGATGATGAGAACACCTGGGAACCTGCTGCTGGTATGGATAATGGGAGAGAAATGGTGGATGAATTTCACCGTGATAATCCAGAAATGCCAAGACGGGCACAGGAAGGCCGATGAGATAAAGGTTTTCCTACTGTGGCCAAGCAAACGTGGAATATTTTTTACCCTACTCTCAACGGGTCAGAAAGGAGTTAATCTTTAAAAATTTAATGGTTAAATTATGTTTATGTTTATTTTTTTTATTTGCTATGTACCAAAAAGGCATTTGGGGCTCTGCCTTAAGAGGAGGGAGCTCATGTTAGGAATACCAGAATCCGATACCTAGGAGCTACCCTGAGTAGGGTAACCCCACTTGGAATCGGAATCTCTGGTCTCCAACACCCCCCTCCTGCTCCCTTACAGGGCCCGTGTGTAATCATATATATTAATCTCAGTTGTGTCCTTTGGCTATATTACCATAGAATTCAAGGTGTTAGAATAACACCATATATGTCACCGCTCTCCGTCCGACCAGATCCTGTTCGCAGGATATATGAGAGGGGACCTTCAGCTCGGTCTGGGAAGTGGAACAGAGTGATTCCGTCAATCACTCAGAGAGCTACCTGGCTCCAAAGACATGATACCTTTGGCACAGTCCATAGGTAATGGGACCATTTCGCACAAAGAGATGGTATCAAATGGTAAAGGATCTCTACTAGAGACCAATACATTCACATCTACCAGAAGAGTCTAGAACTCCAAAGAACACTACCAAAGAAGCCAACAAACTTCACAGAGTATTGCAACTGGGTTTCGCAACACATCGTAGCCATGGGGAGATTCTCACTACTATAATGGTTACTGAAACCTACAACCCAGAGAGCAACCAAGAGTTGCTGACCGAGGGATTAATTACCAATTTAGTGGAGTAGCTTCCTGCCAATTAATAGGAAGTCATTCAGAGAAAATCTATAGGTTGGGTATGGAGTTACAAAGGATCAGAGTCAGATGACCTACGATGGTTGTAATGACGACCAGCTTTGCAGATATAGCCGTGCATAAAACTGATCATTTTATCAATGGCAAAGAAAATTGGAGCCAACTCAGTTCAACCTAAGAACTAGGCCATAAGTCTAAAGACTCTTCTAATTGGTATATTACTATTGGGGACAGTACGTTTCCTAAGAAGAAATATCGTAATTACTGAAGAGGGTGCGATAGTTTTTAGGGTCCACAGGTGTTCGCACCTTGGAGGAAAACTCAACGTTGTGAATTACGATTAAAGAAGTACATAGTTGTATGATAAATCGATGTAGTCTGTGAACACTCAGACATGGAATATAAATATCGAAGTGCCTCACAAGCTTTAGACATCATCAAGCAACGGAGAAGAGACCTTAACAATATAATATTATTTTTACGATTCTACCATATTTTACCTATTTTCCTTTGCTCATAGTAGTCATAAACGAAACGAGCAAAGTCCGAGCCTTCCTAGACAATTTCCGTCTACAGAGACGAATCTCGATTGGCCTAGACAACTTTGAACTCTATCAAGTTGTCTCCTCCTAACAGCTCGATGATGGCCACGTAGCTCTCTCGATAGACCCCTTCAGAGGTTGACTACCAATAGGTGCTACCCACAGTCACCCCTCCTAGAAGTAGCTCTTATTGTGACTTCAGCCTACTGTCTCAGAGTCCTTAATGATTCACTAATACTTTTATACTTTCAGGACAACGGACTTCTGTTACCTTGCCTACTGGTCTCTGGTAACCTCACCTACTACCTCTAACTTCAAAGTAGTATTACTCTGTCAGCTCTAGTTCGTTTTACATGAAACTACCTGTCGACCATTTTCCCAGTTCACCTCTATCCCCCATATATCCTGCAGATAGCCTGCCATCTGACAGATGGCGTGAGTGTATACAGTGTTACAGGAGCATCTCCACTTGGAGACTTTTACTAGGCTTACATTAACTCTTCAAGCTGTAGCTCATGACGCTAGGGACTTAAAAGGAGGCAAGAGTGGGGTGATAGCCACTATACCACCAGGTTATAGCTTGCTTAGAGCTCAACTGGTTGTGCAAGAGTGATCCGCACAAGCTGAGATTTGAACACCCATGGTAGTTTCATGTGACAAACAATCTAGTAACTTTCTCTGAAGTTCTGCATAACAAGTTACGTTTTAGGTAGGGTAACTTGGCTTCATAACAGGGCAACCCATGGTCCAAGGCAGGGTAACTTGGGTCCGAAGGTAGGGTAAGACTATCTAGACCCACGGTTGAGCAATTCCCCAAATCGGTCCGGTGGAGTAATCGTTGTAC